>NC_054546.1:10628061-10928061 GCF_017654505.1 Polyodon spathula | reverse complement strand
ATCTCTGCTGGGTCCTCTTTAACTATATTTCACATTTACCAAACCCATAGGAGCTCAGTTGGAGATCCAGTATAACAAGCACTTAGTCTAGGCACAAGGGAAGTTAACAGCTGTCTACTGGCATCACTTCTTGAAGGCACACATTAGTGACTTCCATGTTTTCAGCACCAAACAAAACCCTGGAGTTTTTTAGTACAGTAAAAAAAAAAAAAAAAAAAAAAAAAAAAAAAACTTAGTACAGTACTTGGCAGCTTCTTGACTTTCAACAGCCTTACTTTGATATAACAACAGGGGGACTATGATGTGTTTTTTATTCATTATTATTTTAGAATGTGCAACTAAGAGTGGTCAACAGAAAACTCCGCAGGGAATGTGGATTAGAAAAGAATGTTGATGAAAACCTGGCTGTTGTCTAATAAAAGGACAGTAGTATTCTATTCATTACAACCCTAAATTTCACTCCCTTGTATATGTGAGAGTCCTATTTTTTAACTGATGGTCCACAAACCAGTTTCACATTTCTGTACATGACTGATTTGGGTAAACATGCTTATTATTTTTAACTTAATTTGCTATAGTAAATTTTAATAGATAGACAGAACATATAGGACAGTGAGGAAGCACACTTTTGTCTACATTGAAAGACAACACTTAGAGGGTGTGTACTAGAACAGAGATGTTCTTTCATCAAGCAGAAAAAAGGTCAGTTACACAAATTAACGCTGTATTTACATATTTTCCAGCAGATTGATTTGAAACAGAAGTTAAACATAATTTGAAAGGTAACATTCAAGGTCCTTTACGAAAGATTAGGGACCTCCTATTTTTTTTTATTATTTGTATTTAATTTGATCACAATTCCCATTTGTATTTATTTCCTAATTATGTGCTTCCTTTGTTCAAAATATGTACTGAATTGAAAAGACAAACAAACCATCCTTTTTTCGGTAGTGAAGTAGTCTACAAGTCTATAAGTACTGAGTGATTTGATTATTGGAACTTTACATTCTTTTTTATTATTTAAAAACAGTTTTCTGCATGTCAGTGTTTTGCTTCACACTTTAAAGATGTGGTTTTGCTCTTTTCACATTCGAATAGGCTGTAAAAGTTGTTTTTAATTAGCTTCTTGATGATATATCCAGTTAGAATTGATGGTGTTACAAAGAGCAGTGGATTCTGTAATGTAACAGAAGGTTGTCTTTTTGAATTACTTAAAAGAGGACGAAAGAACTAGAGATCCATAGAGAGAAGAGGAATCTTCTTAGTAAGAGCTAGGCTATGTCGTGGCAGCTGTAGCTAAAACACAGACTCTTCCAATTGACCAAATGAATAAAACTGGTAACGTAGTTAAGAAGATAGGAGTCTAATTTGTCTACTTTCAATCATCGTGCTCTCAGTTAGACACACATTATCGTTACTAAAAAGATTTCTTATGTTCAAAACGTATACAAATATAAACTGTTTTAATTTGAAACTGAGACTTGTACTATTATATCTATTGCTCCTACCCTTCATTCACACCTTGCCTCCAATCACTGTTTTTAAACTCAGTGCCTACCAATGAGGTTAACATCACTACTGTATAATATCAGAAATGGCATCATCTATAACAGATGTGAGCTCTGCTGTATTGTAGGAGGAATTGACCAGAAGTGACACAGGAAAGCCAGTTGACCTGATTGCTCAGCTGTCCGAGTGTGCAAGGGCATGGGACTTTCTAGCAGAAATTAATATACTGTATTCAATGCACACTTGGCATGTAATTTAACCCGATTTTGTAAATATGTTGTAGATTAAAAGAACTCCATATCCAAATCTCAAGTAGCAGCTTCTGGAAATAGGTGTCCTGCAAAAACCAAAAAAAAAGGCTCAAACATTCTGTGATGAAAGGGGTTGTCTACTGCGGTGCTAAATGCTTATGTTATTCTCTTGATTTGCCTTTACCTGTTCTAGTTGTTCATGTAATGTGTTGAACAGTCCCATTCTACTTTAATTTGAGTCAAAGCATTACAAAGAACAATAACAATACATATCCAGCAGTTAGTGATTGAATCTTACAATTATTTTAAAGATGATCCTTTTTTTTTTTTTTTTTTTTTTTTTTTTGATTGAAAGACATGGCTTTTAGCTTAATGCAGAACAGAAGGACCAGCAAAATTTGCAGGGCTTTTGAACATTTGGCTGGAAGAGCTTTTATTAAAAATCACTCTATGGGGTGAACCCTGCTGTGTAAATGGTCGACGGCAGAAAGGTTTAGGTAAAACTGCAAGGAGGAACCATGTGACTTTATTTTATTTTTTCATCAAAACGCATTCTTCACCAGGCTTTTTTTTTTTTTTTTTTGGTTTGAAATGATTATTTTGTAATACTTAATCTTCTTTGTCCCAGCCACTTTGTTCAGTGAGAGACACTTTTCCATGACAGAGGGGGTTCATCTGGCAGTGCACTTGCAGGTTAGTGAACACAGAACAAACAGCCTGCGGCAAATTGGTTGAGTTCCCTTGGGAACCAAACCCCTGACCTCCAAGATGCAATGTGGGTGTTTAATTACTTGGTGTGGTTAAACTAAGTCTGCCTTATTTTCTACAACAGATACTATTTAAAAAAGGATACAGCAAGACCCCTTGAACAGGGAATGGATTGAAAAGTGGGGTGTAATAGATTTAGGGCAAAGGTCATATGACTCTACCTGTTCAGCAAGGGCAAACAACCTGCTTCAGTCACTCCAATAATTAACTTATTTACTGAAATGAGTCTATCCTAGCATGAAGGATGAGGTGTTATAGCTGATGCTCTGTTTGTATCTCAGTCATGTTTTTAAGCTTTTAATGTGTTGCCACTGCATTGATTAGCCTTCCATTTGTAAGCTATTTATACCCTCTTGGCACTGCAAGAGCCATCTCTGCACAAAGGCATTAAATTAAACAAGGCTAGTATTAAACAGTTATTGACAAGCCTGTTTTTTATCCAGCATTGTTTACATCATTCTTCCTGCAAGACACTCTGTGCTGGTGACATTATTCGGTTAAAATGTCTGTGATGTGAGGTAGTGGAATGTAGTCTCTTTAGTATTTCTTGTGATACATGGTCAGGATTGCCTGCTTAATGGGTAACACACACACATTTCCTTTAATGAGGTGATGTTTAATTAATACTTATTTAATTGCCTAGCAGTAATGAATAAGCAGGTGAAATGTTGAAATGCCTGCCTTTTTATTGCATTTTTCTATTAAATGAATTCTAAATATGTGGTGTTTGTTAATTGAAAACATATATACTGAAACAAGAAACTGCCGTACAGAGTAATGAAGACTGATATTCTGAGGCATTCCAACAATCTCAGATTTGGAATTAGTGTAATAAAATATATATTATATATATAAAAATTATATTTAAAAAAAAAGGTCTCGTCCCCCCACAGAAGTTGTCCTTTTTAAGATCTGCTTCCCTTTTGCAGCCTCAATTCAGTCTGGCTAGTTTTGTCTTTTTTGAAAGACTGATTACTTCTGCTAACCTCCCTTCAAACTGAGCTGTTCCAGGGGGCTGTATTAATGCTGGGCGGGTTGAAGAATTCCTCAAGACATTTTGCAGGTCCTTAGATCATTACAAGCCTCCATCTGAGCATCTTTGTTCTTTCTGCAGCTCGTTTACCGAACTGACATTCAAGATTGCACTATTTCAAAATGAATTCAAAGCAAGAATGTCCTGTCTCCTTATTTATCTCAAAACTGAAACGAAAAACACTGTGTGACACCCCCTGCTTCACATATCATTACAGCTGTTTATCTTTTTATTTTTTAAACAAAAGGATAATTGAAGTATGTGAAAGTAGTACTTTTGCACCCTGTGTGAATAGGGTCAAAATGAATTGTATTCGATTGTGTTTCAATAGTCATTTGGATTACTACTGTCTGTGGTGCAATAATGTTGTTTGCTTTAGAATGTCTTGAAAGATTTACATTGTAAGCACCCTGTCAACTCTCCTGAAGAGCCTGTTTAAAACGTCATTGCCCATAGGAAAAACTACAAAAATACATATCTTTGATATTTAACCAGCCACATGGGCTCTCGTGACAGGGGCTTAGGTTTGTTTTCAAGCCATCACTTTGATTTGTAATCCAAGTATTAAAGGTAATGTCACCTGTTTAGAATTTCAGATTTGCGTATAGTTCTGTCACACTACAAACATAGACAACTAGCTTCGTAATTTGAAGTGGTTTCTAATGTTTTTGTTGACATACAGCATTCAGTGGCATTTTACAGCATGCTGATGTTTTATTTCTCATATGGTTCGCCATACATTGCATCACAAGATTTTCTGGTATTTAATTTCTTCATGATCATTTCTGATTTAAGTTATTTTTTTATAAAAAAAAAAAAAAGATTGTAGTTTTACATTTAACAATCCATAGTGAAATATCAAGGTTAGGGATGTTAATAGTTTAAACTTCTTCAATGTGTTTAAACATGTATCAAATGCTTTAGTATTTATGCAGTTATGTGTACTGTACTCCTTATACCTATAAATGTTGCAGTACTTCATTAAAACAGATCAGCAGTCAATTGGTGGGATTCTCCTGATGACTTTTCTGTTTACAAAGATGTGCTAGTATGGTGGAGTTTAAATGTTTGTTTTTATTGGTATATTCAAACATTTAAGAAAATCAGGATATTTTATACCAAACCAGCAAATATCCTTTACATAATTTGGCTACAGTTTGTGTAATTAAGCCAATTTATTGTGTAATATAGAAGTATAAATTGAATTGCTCCTATGGCAGAGTGTCAAATATAAGATGTACGATGAGAACTCTTCATTTTCTTCTCAATGATCCCTGTTAAAGGTAGTGTGGAGGTTGTAATATAATAGCATTGTTTTTTAGAAATTCTCAACAATTCATGACTCCCTTTTCCAGGAGGCCCTCTGTACTGACTCGTTTCCTGAGGTTTACTTTTATTTAGATCCAGCAAAATCTCAATGTCCCCACCTCTGTCAAAACTGATCCTAACACTCTCAAAAATAATTAGACATTAGCCTTTAGTTTTGATCAAAAGCATCCTTGCTGCATTTTATCAGTGCATTAGGATGCATAATACATTCATAACAGTATAATGGATTTGATACAATTATTGTAGTTCAATATAGCTAGGTTGTCTCTACATGTGTAATAAAACACCTGCAGTACAAATATGCAAGTTGTGAAGACAGTGATTTATAACGGGGGGGGGGGGCACAATCGGCGATCGGCAAAAAAAAAAAAAAGATGTTATTTTAGCCGATATTGTATACCAATGTTCATACTTGAATTTCTTCCAGCGCAGAATTTAACTTTTGGTCAGGCGCGCTTACCACGAGGCACTCATTTTACCAGTGCTTTGCAACGTGTGACAGTAAGTACGTCTCAAAATAGCACTGTTTGGATTATTTATTTATTTATTTTTAATATATGAAGACAACAATAAGATCGCGAGTTAACCAGACAAATTTATTGTTCAAATGCAAAAAAAAAAAAAAGATATCGATGAGCAGTTAATTACAAAACTGCCTCTGCAATGTCTCTGCTCCATCTCTCTCTTTGGTTCTTCTCTGTAGCTGACTTGATCAGGTCCTGAACGTAAACAGTTTCGCTGAAAAGCACTTTTTGACAACGACAACTATCTCCCTAACGAGTTATGGGTTCTCTAAACGTTAAGTGGGAATTACCTTTTGTAAATTTGTTTATCTGCAATGAACAATGAGTGAACAATCTAAGTTGGGCTGCATTTTTAAGCAGTGTATTCTTAAAATAAGAATTTAACGAACATTGTTGTAGTGGACATTGCTTAGGAAATTTTTTTTTTCTACTGACACTGTACCGTATAGGTCGAAGTTATAATACGCAATGTTTGACAGCAATTGGCTATAAAAAAAGGTCACATTATAAATGTTTTCTACAGTAGTGTTTTTACTAGTACAAATGCAAAGTGTTTTTTTGTGACTGTTGTAAAACAAATGTATAAATTGCTGACAAGCACACAATATAATACTACGTTATTCTTTGTAGTCATTTTCGGAAATAAATGCAACAAGAAAACAATACCTGTTCATTATTTTCATAAATATTTTCATAAATACAACAAGTAAACGATATCTGCTAATTATAAAAATTTAAATATAGGCCCTATAATATGATCTTTGTTACAGCTTTTGCATCAAAGCAGCACATATTGCAAAATCTGTAACACTGTGTGTGACGTAATAATAGTCATAGTACTACGACATATTTCTTTTATTTTTTTGCTTGCCGTTCTTGTTTTTCTTCTTTGTATAGCATTCAGGTTTAGTAACTACACCCAGTCCTAACTCCAGCAGCCAACAGCCAGAGAGATTGGTGTCATTAGAAACCTGTTAAATATGTTGTTCTGCCATATAGCTGAAGAACTGTAAACAGCAACCCTACAGATACAGGCGATATCGTACTTTGATCATTTAGCACACCTGCTTGCCCAGTACCTTGTCATTTCAATGATGCCTAAACAAGGGGAGTTCTGAAACCTAGTACACATTGCAAACCATGCCATTGCTTACTCATTGAGAACAGTGACTTGTTGTAAATAGACAAATACAGTTACGATGTATGTAGTGTATGTTGTAGTTCCTTAACAGCTTTAAAAAATGAACGGAGTTATTCCACAGAGATTTTTTTGTGGAAGGCAAAGGGTTTTTTTTTTATTTTTTATTATTTTATTTTATTTTATTCTGTGCATGCACACATCATGCTTAGCCTCTTCAGTCTGGGTTTGAATAGTACTTCATCAATAATAAGCCCCGAAAGTGGCCGGTTTTCACTTCACCTAGATCTTTGGGTGGGGTTTTTTTTTTCAGCTCTGTCATTGAGTTGTTGACTGATTTGAGAATGGCACCTAAATGATTTATGGGAAGAGGAGGTGAGGTAATGTGTGGAATGCTACCTTGCAGCAGTTCATGCTTTACCAGTTCACTGTATATACACTGGCCTCATATCCCCAGTTCTTATACTGTATGTCCATTATACATTGACAATATATATCCCGTTATATGCTACACGTGTGACCAATTTATAAGAAAAAAGCCTTTCATCTGTTTTCAGTGGGCAAATCAAATTGACATTACAGCACATCAGTTAGTAATTTCTCTTAATTGCTGCAGTTTAAGCAGTTTATTCATTGAATACTTTTGATCATTCAGATTAAGTGAATAGGCTATCAAACACCTGACTGAAGCCATCTTAACCCATCTGTAACCAAGGCCTTAAAATGCTAAAACATATCAAACAGAAAATAACTTTCCTTTTATGAACAATTACGTCTTAGGAAAGTGCTGTAAATAACACATATTCTCTATACAAAAGAATGTGTCTGGTCACAGTGTGAAAGAGTGCATTTTACAAGAGCTAGTGAATATTGATGAGGTTACGTTTAGAAGAGGAAATTCATTTATTGGACAAGAAGATATATTGCCTCATTTGGATTATACATCTTTGTAAAATAATTGTGATTCGGGCTGAGGTTTTTCATTTTAAAATAAAGTTATGATTACTTGTCCAGCAACGTTTGTATTTTTTTTCAACTGGTCTTTTATGTGGATGAATGATTCTGAAAGATGGAAAAAGGTCATATAACATAAATATAGCTGATCTGTTCATTTTAAAAGACTGTCTTCTTTTGTAGGCTGGTTACAGAACTATTGTAGCGGTCATAGAGGTTAACTTGTATGCAGAGTTGCAGGAAGTGTCAGCAGCCTCCCTGCACTTTCCTGTCTATTCTGTGCCAAGTTAATAGAAATCTAGCCCTCTGCTTCCAGTCCGTCAGATTTGCACAGTTATGCAAGCATTCTGAAAGTGTACATGTTACTCAGTTGATGAGCTTTCTGTTTTGGTGTGCCTCAACATTGAATCACTCTGATTAGTTTTTAGAAATCAAGAATGTGTTTGTGTTAACCTTACTACTTTGTAAATCATCGAGTTCCCCATAAATATTTATGTTGAGTTTATCAAGCACAAACTTACAAAGTTCCAGTTTGTGAAATCAGTACTCTTTTGTTTTTAAAAGGTAAACTTGTTTAGAGATGCATGGCCTTTCAAGAATTGTCAGTTTTGTCCTTGGTAAATTACCCAGGAAACAATTTGTGCCCAATGCTTTGATAACCAAGGTGTTTAAATGATAATGGGTATTGTAGTCAAAAAGGAAGTGAAACAATAAAACCATTAGGGTGTTGCAACACAAAGTGAAGCGATGCTGTTACCAAAGCAATGTTATTATCCCAAAGGCAGAGACTCCTTATAGGTAAGGCCCTGTGAAAATCGCAGAAATTTGCTTTAAAATTCACAACAATGTCGCGGGAAAAGTATCATATATCGCGGAATGTGCACTGAACTATTTCATAAATTATGTGTACAGATTATATCGTTTATCATTAAATATAGAGAGAAATGCACTGACATCGTCATCAACGTCAAAGTTGTTCAATAGCTTGCGAAACTGTTGTAATTAACAGCCTGTAGGTAAAGTGTATCTGCAAGGACAGTTTCAATTCTAGTACGTCAGATGCAAGTTTACCATTTAGGTCTTGCAAAACAAATACAATGTGTAACATATACTGATCTTGGGCATCAGTCGACTCGTCACTGACCACTGACAAGCAACCAGACTGTTTTAACAATTCCTTAATCTCCTGCTTGTGATACTTGGCAACTTTAGGTAAGTTTTCATGTCTCAGCTGGGCTGAAGGAATCACTCCACCATTTGCTACACTCAGTCTGAAGAAGTTACGTAACTTTTGGTTGTGCAATTTTTCAAGAGGGGTATTTTCATAAACAAACTCTGTCAGGTCAAATTGTAATGTGTTCTCAGTGGACTTTTGGAACATGGAAGGCACTTTATTTATTTATTTATTTTTTCTTTGCAAGTAAAGCAGTCGCAGTACAGCTGTGGATTTCTGCCTTTCTCTTTCGGTGAATACTTGAATCTAAATGCCTGTCAACAGCTGATTCTCGGTAGTGATCTACAGTAACATTGCAGGACATACAGAAGAGCTTACCGCCATCGCTGTGTAAAACTCCGGCTGGATACTGCTTTACACGATCTGCTGCAGACACATTTAGCCTTTTTAGAGATATCCATGTCCTTGTTTACAATGTGTAGTATTTTAATATCCCGCCTAGATTGCATGTAGTCACGTGACATAATCACTGCCCAGCACTGTGTGCATGGTGAATAGTACACACAGGCACACAGCAGAGCTGTACAGTTTCGTTAATGTGATTTTTTTTTTTTTTTTTTGTATGAAATACAAATAATTATGAAAAAATGTATTTTTATTTCGTAAGAATATTGTAAAAATCACAGTACTGGGCTAATTTCACAATTTTCCGCGCAGCCTGTGAAATCGCAATTTACACAGGACCTTACTCATAGGAATCTAATGAAAACAATGTAATGTACTTTATGAGGGTTCCTATTAGTAGTAAGCTTAGCCACTCTTCTTTTTTAATTTATATAATGGCTAAGTGGACATTATAATTCTGTAGAGAATGATCAGTTCCTACCTTAAAAAACAAAAAACAAAAAAAAAACTCAATACAATCGCACAACCTCCCACCCTACCACCTACAAAAAAAAAAAACAAAACAAAACCAAAAAAAAAAAAAAACCCACTGAACACACTAATGTCTAAAACCAAAAAAAAAAAACGGTGACTAATGTCTTTGAAATGTGTTTGGTTGCATCAGCTAACTAGGTACAGTTTACCAAAACATACAACATTGGCTTAAAAGTGGATCTGGTTATTTTGACTGAATTACTTTCTCTCACAAAGGCAGTGTAGAATGATGCACTTTCTTTCAGTAAAATACCATTTGTCTCACCTTCAAGGTCAGTGCTGAGGTGCTTTTGATTCGTGGGATACTATTGGGAACCTTGCACTTCAATTATTTGTTCTATGAACTTAACTGGTTAAGTACACATTGTCCTGTATATGTTGTATAAGAGTGAGGTAGAGGGTGGTGTGCAGGATGAAACCTTTTGAGAAGATTTAACCCCAGTAAGTGTTTCGTGACCACAGGGATGATTAATGCTATTACAAGATGGGAAAGCCAATGTTTTCTCTGACTGGTGAAATTTAAAGCACCTATAGCTTAGTTGGATTTCAATGTCTTAATACACTTAACATGCTGCACTCTGCTCTGCTCAGGAATCTGAGCTGCTTCAGCTAATATATTAAGATCAGAGTTACAGAAACTCTATTTCCAGGTCAAAGAAGTCCTTAATCATAGTGTAATGACAAACTAGCTACTTGTTCTTGAAAATCACTACTACATATTGTATCAGGCCTTAATCAATGTGTTTTTATAAGTGTCTTCAACTTTTAAATATTGACTATAATAAACAAACAGCTGTGCCCTAGTTCAGTATTTATTATCCCAAAGAAAAAAGGTCTGATAAAGATTGGCCTTGCATAAATATAAATACAGTAAGATTTACAAAATGTGATAGTTGATGTAAATTACTCTTATACCTGCTGTATCACATTACAAACATAGTACAATAGCAATTAGGAATAAAATACAGTAAAACAATCCCACAACAATCCTTAACCACAGACTCTACTAACATGATTTTCCTGAGACCTGTAGTAACAATAACATTTACAAAATGTCATTAAAAGAAAAAGGCAAACAGTATTTTAGACTTCAGAATTAGATGTTAATTTAAAGCTACCGAGTTAAATGTCCTTGTCTATATGCAAATGAGGCAAATCAGTTTTTTCTTTGGTTTTATTCTACACATACATCTCAAGTGAAGGAACTTTTCATATGTAAATATGCAAACATTGCTGTGTTTATTTTGTTTATGAAAATGCTATTTTTCAAAATGAGCCATACAATGCTGATGTGATTGTCTGCTCGGCCTTATATCATACTAGTCTTACTAACCTTAATATTTATTTATTGGGTCCACTGGATTTTATGATAGCTTGCACATTGTCTATGGATCACGTATGCTGATTTTTAAGGCTGGGGCAATGCCTAATTTTTCACTATCGATATACCGTTCTCCAAAAAAGCAGACGCATCGAGGTGGGGGTCAGAGAAGGTGAGCTCATTCGCATGCAGATTCAGTGAGTCAGACCTGAGGGCAGCAGAGAAGCTCCGCAGCTTAATGCAAAAAATAATTGCCTATTCCAAATTGAATAAAAAATAAAACATTTCCTTTGCTTAAACCCTTTACACAAAAACAAAGCACAGGCTTGATTACCAATAGTTGTCAAACGATAAACTGATGCATCACCTCAGCCTTACTGATTTTTCTGCAATACTCCTTAATATGTAGTATTTGTGTCTAGATGCATGGGGACTCCAGATCATATCAGCCCCTCTTTGCCTCTTTAAATAGTTCTTATTAAGTTGTGCAGTGTGTACTGATTTAGATGTCTTCATGTGCACAAAATCATTGCTTCTTATACATCGTATTTGCTGCCTTTTACAATCTTGAAATAATTATGCAATAAAAACCTAGTTTTAAATGTGGAGGCTAAATGTATTCCTGTACTGTTCCTGTAAAGAAGGGCTGAAGAGGTTGACAGGGCAGGCAGGCTAATGCAACAGCATTTTAATTGTGCAGAGAAAAGGCTGTAGACTGTCAGGATAAATTAAGAACCTGAACAGATCTGAGAGGCAAGCACATGATGGCTTCCTTCATCAGTACAACCCATTGGAATGAATACCGATTTTAATATGTACCTCCCATCCCTGTATACAATGCAGTCTTCAAGATGTATTTAAAGGCTTAAATTAATTGGTTTCTCACAGCAGTTGCTCTTCAGAGTGGACTTTCCCAGGCACCACGATTTCCTATTTTTGTCACCAGCTATTGCTTTTCACAGTTAACAATGTGCATATGCAGAATTAATTGGTAACAGTGGTAGAAACAAGACATATTGTATATCAGTTTGAGCCATTCGTGATTTTGCAGTGAGCTTAATTAGTCTCATCAGAATTTAATTAGGCAAACCATACATATGAGAAGTTCAGGTGGGCACAATTAATCTCGCAGTAGAACACGGTATGGCTTAAACTGAGTGTCTTATTTCCTTTCCTGTTATATTATGCACACTTTGTTGTTTTTTTTGTTTGTTTTTTCTTCGTTTTTCTTTCATGTACCTGCTCTTCGGTCATCGTGCACTGTAGTTTTGAAAACCCTCTTTTGTTATTTAAAATGATACTTCTTGCATCTCTTCAATCTGATATAAAAGCACATGTCAGTTTATAGTCAATAGTCTGCCCTTGAGCTTGCCTGTAAAATTCCTTTATTCTTTTTTTTTTTTGAATGCACTTTTCCATTTTCTATCCGACAAAAAAAAAAAAAAAGTTGATGAGAGCAGGGTATACATATCCTGAGTCTTTGTTTTATAATTTTAACTGAAGGTGGTGTGGCCTGATGGTAAAACTGTAAAATTCCTGGGCCTTAACTTCATTTATTTACCGCTATTGATTTATTTTTTTTAGTAAGTAGGTACATTCTAAATTGTTAACACAAGCGTAAAATGTAAATGAATACATGACACAAAATACTTAACTCGAGAAAAATTCTGCTCCGTGGTGCTGGAAATGACTCCTGTAAACTAGACATGTCTCACCCCAAAAAAAGACCTTGGTTGTGTTGTTTACTGAGCTGGGAGCAGAAAATGAACATTAAAAACACAGTGTTTCCTGTCTGCAGATTTGTAAAAGTTGAATTTAATTTCAGCCTGGAAAGCTGGCTTTCCTTTCAGGAAGTGTTGCTCCCCACTGTTCTGTATAAACAGTGGAAAAGAAACTTGAAGAAAATCTATCCAAATCACTGTTTCCATTGTAAACATAACACAAACAGTTTCCATTTTCTACCTAGTTACTAGTGGGTCAACCCAGACCCCCATTTACTCTGAATGAATCAAGTAAAAGGAGTAGTTCTGAATTTACACTAATCTAGTAAACTACACATTTTGTATTAAATATTCTTGTTTCTTGTTAACAATATTGTACTGTAAACCTTTAGTCCACTTAAATTGTCATCATTCTGTTACTGTATGTGTAAATCATAGAGTAAAATGATGAGCACAATAATATTAAGATGAGCATTGCCATCGTAGTACTTTGCTGTTTTACCTAAGATGTTTATGTAATAAAAATATAACAACTTCTTATAATGGAAAATATTAGGTGTGTTAGATAATAAAGTGATCGTGTTACATGTCACAGGGATTAAAACTGGTTCCTGAAGTGACCCGACCACAGATTTTGCAAGAGCTGTGATGGGAATATTGCCTTAAGGGGTTGCAATGTATTGTGTGGTTTAAACCTGGGAGGATCAGTCCTGCTGTTAAGGCCTCTTGGCCCTATCGAGTCACACTGCAGCATGCTGAAATTCTATTTTAGTTCCTCAGTTACGGGGCCTGTGCTTACACGTATATCAAGTACTATTGGACCCTTTTGATTTTAGATCTTGAGCAGTTTAAATCGTAAAGATTTTGAAGTTGTCTCTAATGTTTCGACTTTTGAGCACTTTGTGACTTTATCACTTTAGACAGATATAGTACTGAATAAATGTATTTAGAAGATGATAGTTTGATGATAGTTTGCCATGCCTACAAAAAACAGGTGATCAATAAAGATTGGTATACCAAACATTAAACAATATTATGTCTTACAAAAAGCAATATCCTACTGTTTAGGTAATATCCCTAAGCTGTTAAATATTTTACTAAATGCCCACTCATTATGGGATATAATACCATACATAAATTATTCTGTGATTGAACTTACCTTTTTTGTTGTCCAGTCTGAGTTGATGTTTACTTGAAATATGTAAATTTGGGACAATTCTGCATCATTTATTCATTTTTATTTTCTGACCTATATTACCAATAATATGTTGATTCACCTATATTACCAATAACATGTTGATTTTTTTGGCTAACCATGTATACTCAAACCTTAGCGCGAATCCAAAAAACTGATTTTTATTTTGCTTCAGTGAAAGAAGAGTTGTTAAGATGGACTTGCCATATCTCTTCCTCTAAAAACTCATCTAAATGGAAAACACATTGTCTTCATTATTTGCAAGAACTGAATGAACACAGTTGCTATGGCGACAGCCATCTGAGGCCGTAGGCTGATTTTAGGCCAGAGAATGGGGTAGATGAACAAAGTACCTTCTAAGCCATGCGGTAAAAATTGCTAGTTACTGAGTCTGAAGCTTCTTCAGCAATGGAATAATTCATTTTCAAAGGTGTTAGTGACATACAGTAACAGCATCTAATAAGTATAATTCCCCATCTGAGTCATTTTCTTTATGCGCTGACATACATTGATCAATAGTGCTATACAATTTATAAATTATATTATCAAAATGATATATATATATATATATAGAACCTTGCCTGACCATCTTGATTATGAGGAGCAAAGAAAAAATAGAAAATACATCTTTAAAAACATACGGCGTTACAACACACAAAATTGCTGGATATTTATATTATCATATAGTTATAAAGAGAAACCACACTTGTGTTTAAATTAAAGGCTTGTGAATGTTGAAGGAAATACTGAACCCTGTTAGCAGCAACGTATCCATTGAGTTTTTTAGTTATTTTTATTTAGCCTGCATGCTGCCTTTAGAGACCTGTATCATTCTTTATCAAATATGACCACTTTAACAGGAGGTTATCTGCAGACCTAACCCAGAGATGATAAATCCAAGCAATTGTAATGCCAGGAGGGTAAAAAAAAAACACCAAGTCTGAGGTGATGCAGGTAAATCAGTCATTCTGCTAATGACAAGCACTTGTACTGAGGGAGTCGGGGACAAGGTGCCTTTCTAAAAGGGAATCGGACACATTGCTAATAATAGGGAAATTGCAGTCTTGGGAGGCTTTTCGTCATGGTGATTCATGTCAGATTGTAATTGGTTTACCTGCCAGACTGCACCATGTTGGTGTCTGTGAGGATAAAACAAATTACCAATGGTCAGCATTTACAATCCTGTAGTAACTGTTTAGCACAGTGGCCTGGGTGAAACAGTAACAAAGCCCGCTGGAGAACACAAGCACTGTTTGAAGACAACTAGAATTCATAATATCTGGTAGAAAAAAACAAATTCACAGCAGGGATAAAACAACATCATTAGCTGTTGCTGATAAATGTGTGCGTTTGGTATTTTGTAATGTTGTGGGGTTTTTTTTTTTTTTTTCGGTATTTCATTTTGTTATTGCTGGTGTTATTTGTCCTAGTACTCACCAATTTTGTAGCGCATAGGTACTTTCTTGCTCTCTGAAAGCATTAACTTTTGATAAAAACTGGTTGTGATTCATGGCTGCCTGTTTCATTGCTGCTGTTTTGTGTGTTTTGCAATTCAAGGCCACTGTAATCTTCTGTTCGTATTACCCATGCTGCACTACTTCTTGTTTAGCTTTTGTTCTGTAGGTGTGATGCAATAAGAGCAAAAAGAACAATACTTCTTTTCCTGGTGTTTATTATTATTATTATTATTATTATTATTTAATAGGACAATGTGTTTTAGTAATAGAATCTTAAACCACAGGGTTTAACTGCACCATAGAAGATTGATTTAATAACTGGAATACTGTGGTGTGTGTATTTATTATTTCAATATTTTGTTGTATTGTCAACCAGCTATGGCAAATTCCATCCCACTGTTGTGTGATGTTGAACAAGGGTGTTGAATTTTGTCTTTCAATTCTGTAGACTCACAGTAATGCTTGGATATTGATCTGAACTCTTAATTTTGACAGGCCAAAGGCAAAAGTGGTGAATTGAAAGAATCCCACCACCACACATTCTTGGTAAGATGTCACCTCTTCAAATGCTGCAATTAATCAGAAAAGGAAGAAATTGTTTTCAGATGTTGCTCGCACTGTTGTACTGTATTAAGTTACAGATAAAAAATGAGTTTTGGGCCATCTGGGGCCTATGTTGCAGATAGTAGCTGAATCCAGGCCAGGGCTGTATTGTTGTTCCACTCCTTTGGAAAAATCTGATTCAAAATGTGAAATCCTGCATTGTTTAAAGGTCTGCTATGTAGAAATTCTTTCTAAAAGTAGTTTATTCTGGCAAGTTCCAGTTCTTTTCTCAACAGCAATGTTATTTTATTTATTTGTTTATTTATTTACTTTTAAATTTGTGTTTCATACTGATATGCACAGACTAGTTTCCTTAACTCTCAATACTTTTGTGTACACTACATTGTCCTTAAGAAAACCCTGTACTGGAATGGCCCACCAGATCAGGACACAATCTTAACACCCCTGCTGTGGGCTGCCTGTACATGGTGCCATTTAAAAATAAAACTGCACTGTAATTCTGCCCATCCCCCTCCCTCAGTTAATATTCCCTGGCATGCGACCTCTTCTGACTTTAGATAGCCACTATTCCGTGGCCAAATATGATGCCACGACCTGTAAAGTGAATCAAAATGTAAAATTTTGAATCACTGTTATGTTGTAAAATTTCAAGACATACTTATTCAAATGCTAGTCAGTCTGATCTATAGCGGTTGTTTTAAAAATAACAGGCATGACATCTGAAGGGTGTTTTGTTTCCATTGTAAGGTGCATTTTTGCAGCTGGTGCTTGACGGTCCGCCTCCTTATTGAACAGTAGGGTCTGTGGAGCTGACACAGCAGGATAGGCATAGCCAGCTGACTGTTATATGTGAGGTAACTCTCAATCCATTATTGACTAATCTCATTAGCAGAGACTCTGCTCCACATGCACAATAAGAGTAGATATTATTATTTAACATTTAAACAATACTGTATTACATCTCTCGGTCTACAGTATGTCCAAAAGACTAAAATGAATGAAAATGGTTTTCAAATTGGAATGTTGTAGTAGAACAGCAAAGTCTGCATGAAGCACTTTATTTTGCACTTGAAGTTATAGTAACTAATCTGATGGAAATAGAACACGCACAGAAATTTATTAATGAAATTAGGCAAGAATGTTGTTACAAATAAACAAATGTTTATAGAAAATTGGTAGCTTGTATGTGCAACAAATGTGTTAACTTGGGTAGACTGAAAGCATAATTTGGTTTTGCTTTTAAAGTTGGTCAATTCAGCATGAACACAGATCGTTTCAGTTTGGATTGGCTCTCTGCTGTAATTATAAGTATTAGTAATAGATCCTGATTGTTAACTGCAGGTGTTAATTTAGCACATCGCTTTAATGCGTGCAGTAGGTGGAAATTACAGCCTTTTTTTATGACAGCTGTGTGACTTCTAGCAGGAGCATTTAATATTATTGGAATTGAGGCTTTAAAAATATCAGGAATATGGAGAGTCTACTGCAGCCCTTTAAAGTTCTAAATGCCGAATACCTTTGAACAAATAATACTGGAGGAACACATTGCAGGAAATATTGGGCCAAGTGATGCATTTCTGAAAAAAGCAAGTGTGAAAACAGCATGTTTCTTGATTTATTATTAATATGACATGTTTAGAATAATGTGTTGCTATTGTCTGTTTTGTGATTAAACATTAATATAGGCATAGTTTGTGGTCTGAGTTATGAATACAGTTGAGACATTTTACTAATTTTTTTTTTTTTTTTTTTTTAATTTAAAGATATTTTAAGAGTGTTACTAGACCAACCATAGGTTTTGATTATGTAAATAACTGGGGAAGTGCATCGTTTGATATTGCCAGTACAAAGGAAGATACCAGATTGAGCTGGCAGAGTAACAATCACTGCCTATCAGGAAAGTGTATCCCGGGAGCCAGTCTGTAGGTTGTCCTGAAAAGGCACATGGTAAGATTCATGACCTGGGTAAATGTATAATTGCTGGTGGTTCAGCAGTTTCATAGACTGAAAAAGTAGGACATGGAATTGCTCAGCTTACCTATTCAGCAGTCATAGCACTGGTGCTTCCACTAACAGTTTATCTGCAGATGTGCCTGCAAGTTTAGGATTACACTGACCTGTCAAACCAAACCGTCCATCCATGTGACAAGCTGTTTGTGGACTTTCAGACCCTTCATTCTCTGAGAGAGCGAGAGAGAAAACAAATCTCCTGGGTTTTTTTTTTATACCATATACTCTATATGGCCATGATTTATAATTAGATTTTGTGTGTTAAATGTATACATATTTTTCTATTTTAAAACCATTTATGTTTCTAATTTCAGTTAATCTGAATTAGATCTATTTTTGTTGAGCAGTCAATATGTACAGTGTGTAATTGTACATTTTTGTAATTGTACATTTACAATTATTGCCAGTTATAGTGCTTTATTGAATATTAATCCAATTACAAATGTTTTGTTTCTGCTTTTGGGGGCACTATCTGATACATTTACCTGGCAGTAAACAAGTCAAGCACTGTATATCTGTGCCACACATTATTTTTTTCTGCTGGCTAATTTGTAGTACAATCACTGTCCATGTGCAATTTGCAAGTTTTTTTTCCCCCCAAGCACATACTTGTGCATCAGTGCAAATGAATGTTTATTTGCTGTCAGGTTATTTACCTGACATCAAATGCTATGACTAATGTTAGGCATGATGATCCATATTATTGTTTTATGACCTGATGCTGCATTTACAACCCACACACGATGCTTCCAAAATGTGCTACAGCGGTGGATTTAGCTGTAGAATATCTTCTGTCTAGATACAGGTAACATTGATTTTTTTATTGTTGAAGTTTACCTCCCTGATATTGTGAGATTTGAGTGCAGAAATGTAGGCAGATGACAGATGATCCACATGGAGGAAGCCAAGTTTCTCTCAGTTTTGTGTGGCAGCCATAGGTCTTGGGGTATAAAAAAATATACTTTGTATTTTATGAAATGTCATTTGACACTTTCAGGGTAGAGAAACCAATATGTTGTGCATTTACAACACGGGGTCTCACAGGGATAAACATTGTTGTGTGTCATATGACGGCTGAAATCTCAGCTTACATAACATAGTAAATCTGCATGTAGCTGCATCCCACTAGAACAGAGTGATCCATCTTACTGCACATTCAAATCCTTTTGAGTTGTTGTTTTAATATATGGTACAGCACAGCTCAAAGTGGTGGGTGCTTTTGTATGGTCTTCAAATGTAGAATTGGTATGGCTTATTTAAAACGTAGGTGCAAACTAATAGCTTTGGTATTTAAACAAAACCTAAAGCCGAGATCTAGCCAAATTCACCTGTTTTTAAACACATCAGATATTTTCTGGAAGAACAAGATGGAAATTGCATTTCACAGCTTCCCTCTCAACACAGGGTCATTTTATTAAAGGCTATGACAATACTGCACTGTAAATATAAAATGAGGGCCCTTCCGTTCCCTTTTTTTGTTAGTTCTCTTAACGTTCAAAGGCATTAAGGTTTAAAGACTCAATTCACAAATGCTAATTGGTATTCCTTGCATCACTTTTCTGTGAGCTGAGGCTTTTCTGATACGTGTACACAAGGACAATCAAAACATGGCAGCCAGCAATCTTGGCCAAATTAGAGGAGTAAGTGCTATGTTGGTGGAGGTGAGGGAAGGTTGCAGCCCATCTGTTCTTTGGAATTCATTACATGCTTGTGTGTCCCAAATCAGGCGATAAGGAAGATTTGTGTAAGAGATTTATAATTCAGTGTGCGACCAAGCATATAAATCAGAATCACTCCTACTATTAGCAGAGATTTGTTGTGCATGAGGTGATGGTGTTGTCCCACATATAGACGCATTTCCAGTAAGCCTCAGAGGAGTTTGTCAGGTGTTTTATGAGTTACACTACAAGAACAGAACATATTCACTGGTCTGCTGATTTGCTGGTGGTGATGCATACTTCCCCCACCACCCCCTGCCTCATTGATAAAGGAACACAAATGATTTAGATTGTGAGTGTGCAGCTGCTTGTGGCTTATGTAGTTTGTACACAGAAATAAAAATGCCTGCCACTTTCAGATTCATGCATGTGTTTTTTAGTGTTTGGTTGGTGTAATGTGCTGTTTCGGGTAGCACGTTGTATAGTACCTTTGCATGTCTCTCCATTCCACTGAGCCTGGTTCCTTTTAACACTGTGTGTTTCGATTCACTTAATTCTATTGCTATTAATTTTTATTTTTTTTAAAACCCCACAAACACCAGGTGTAAGAGATACAGTAACTTGTATGAGCACTTTTCAGGGAATCAAACTTAAAGAATACAGTAGCTGAAGTCAAAACAAACACGAAGCTGTATTACCACTGTAATCACTATTACCAGGATTAATCACAAGACCCTACTCTCTGTGTGGCTGATATGTGCACAGCAGTGACTGTGT
Source organism: Polyodon spathula (assembly GCF_017654505.1). Taxonomy (NCBI): domain Eukaryota; kingdom Metazoa; phylum Chordata; class Actinopteri; order Acipenseriformes; family Polyodontidae; genus Polyodon; species Polyodon spathula. Next base: position 10,907,739 of record NC_054546.1, on the reverse strand, counting down.
TCAGTCTGTATTGGAGTTAGTCAGCTGTGATCATTTTGAAATTGCTTAAAGAAATTAGGTTTTGGTTGCGGGCTATTTTATTATGATTGTTGCAGCGGTAGTTTCCATGCGATTTCAGTTGTGGGCTGACACTATTTTATTAACATTTCTTTTGACAATATTGTATCTCTTTGCTTGCATGGGTTTGCACCAGGAACGTAGAAGCATTGCACTCGGCAGTTGATCATTAGTACCTCACACAGAGGGGGTTCCTGCTTGTCTTCTGTTTGGGTTATGTTGTATGGAGTTACACAGTCCCCTGCAGCAGGGAAGGTTACAGCCGAAGGTCATCCGTGCACAGAGGGTCAAAGCAGTAGATTCAGATTTTCACCCTCCCCCCCTCTCTTTTTTCCATTTTTAGCCTTTTCACATTCCTTTCCATGTATCTTACTATTTGCTTGTCACTCCTCCTCCATGCTTTATCTGTCTTGTTCTCTGTCCAACCACATAATGGCTCCTCTTGGGCAGTGGCTCCTGCTATTTCAAAGTTTAGCTGGCAGGATTAAGCATGGTATGTGAAAAATGAACAGCCAGTCACAGGAGGACACGTGAGCTGAATGCATAATAAACCAGAGGCCAGGAGAACAAAAAAAGAATGCATACTATTTCTAACGACAGAAATTTAAACATAAAGAAATGTTAACAAAGTGGGCATAAAAACTGGGTCTTTCACCATGGGGTTCAAGTCTTTTTTTTTCCAAATGCACTGTGATTTGAAAAAATATATATCTTTCAGAACTAAGGATAAAGATTTCTGTAGTTTGTGTCCTATACTGAAAATTGTATGAGATTAGTTTACTGGTTTGCCTTTGTTTTGTAGTTGTCCTTCCTGGACTTGTATACATGTCTGCAGTATTGAAAGAGTTAATATAAAACTTCATGTTTAAACAATTTTACGTCGCGGTATTGAAAAGAAAAACTCATGAGGCAACAGAATTCTCATAACATTGATGAACAGGAAGGCATTCCTGTTAAAGCCAGCACCTTCGTGGCCACAATGGAAATGTAAATCGATATCCTAAGTTCCAAATCAGATAGTTAAGACTCTTGGCAGTCTATTGGTAAGTTGGCTTACTGGGGGCCTTTCTGAGAACATTTTGTTCATTTAAATGTTTGTTCAGTTATTTTGTATGTTTCAAAATTTTCATGGTAAAAAATTGCTTGTTTCACGGTTTAAAAATAGATATTTCCCGATTTTAAAGATAATATTTATTAAAGCAGCAAAATGTATAATTTTCTCTAGAGTTATTATACAACAATTGTTCCTAAATATTTAAATGCTTACTTGAAAAATGACATGCTAAATTATAGAATATTTCATTATTTAGCTCCACCTTTTTAAATCCATTCTCATGGATTATCAAACAAAGTAAAAACACAAATGTGAAAATTACAACAGACATGTGAAGTGTACCCTTCTTGTACTGGACAGTGTGATCTTCAGTAGAAAAGATCTTTGATGCAGCTGGTGTCTTTTTTGTGAAGACATTTTAAAGAAATTTAAAATGCAATGTGTTCGGTCATTTACCAGAAGCAAACTAAACAATCTGCCAGGTTCCTAAATACAGTGTAACAGGTAATGCGTCAATAAGGCAAATGTTTGCTGTATTTATTCATAAGTGATAAAATATGTCTTCACTGTTTCAGAATTACACAGTAATGGGTAAATTTCATGCAAATTGTTATGTATGATGTCTGCTTCAAATATTAATGACACAAGGTGATTTAAGTGAGGCGCCCTAAATCCCACATTGTGCAAGATGTCCTTCTTGGCAGTGAACTAAGTTTGAAACACTACAGGCACTAAGTAACGTCGCGTCTAGCTGGATTTAACCTGCTGTCTGGTGGTTGGGGACCACTGGTGAAAGAGACAGCCCATCTGCTTTTGTCTCATTTTATCACCCAGCGATCAGCCTCTGAGACTTGGTGAAATGTTACACTTGGTTAGAGAGGAGATATTGCTCAGTCCTTCTCTGATCCCACCCCTATGATTTCTATCATAGAGACTGAGCGCTCTACATCTTACACTGCTGCCTTTTGCTTTTATAATCAGGCTGCAGATGTGCTTGGTGACTGAACAATTTATGTGCACCGAGCTCCGGGACCCCAAGGAATCTAGTAGGCTTGCTTATGTGAGCTGTCATGAAAAAAAAAAAAAAAATATTGAGGGAAGGAGCGAGAGAGAGAACCAGCAGGGCTCCTTGATTGGCTTGTCTGAAAACACATGACTGCAAAGATGAGTCTCTTGCTTGGGGGTGACTGCCTCAATGGCAGACCAAACCACATTAAATAAAATAAATCCATTCCCGACCGTGTTAAGGCTGCATCGGGGGGAGGCAACACATATATTCAGTGCCAAAGCCGTATGGAGTCTTCTGGGGATTACTGCACGTTTGTAGAGCAACAATGGACAGCAGCAGAGTACACATTTCCAGCCTCCTGCTTTCCTTGCATAACAAATACTGCTTTGTCCTTGGTGCCTGGCCATTTAACAGGCAGAAATCCAGCAGCTGTAGTCGTTTAACAGCTTATAATAAATACAGCTTTAATAAAACTATTTCCTTTTCCAAAGTGTTTAATGATTATGAGGACCTTTCACCCGACAGCTTGAGCCACATTTTAGGTGCAATAAAATAACAGCCTACAGTGAATATATTTCATATTGTAATATATTTTGTATCAAAGCATTACTATAACATTGACTGAGTCATATTTACATTTTAGTAATTTGGGTGCTGTGATTATGAATAAAATCCCCCCTTTTAAGAAGAAGATAATTGGGTTTAGTGTTTAATTATCTGATGATTTACATTTTCACTGTCTACATACCCTAAAACATCTTTAGGTCTGAATCACGTCCTGTTCATTCCAATGGGGTGTGAAACTGATGTAGATTAACAAGGGTCAGATCAATGTATTCAGGCTGCCATCTACATCTGTAAACTGTGCTATGAGCAGCAGATCGTTCTTTACTTGTGTGTGGTTTAATATAGTATTAGGAAATAGCTGTTACATTGGGTTCTGTATTTTTATGCTTTTTGAATTTATATCCAAATCCCAAATGTGTAAGTATTTACTAACACACACAGTATCTTTTTATTAGATGATACCTAACAAATGATTGAGGGTAACTGAACAGTGACTTGATAAGTAGTGAGTGTACTTTAAAACTGGCATGATAATAACCTGAAAGAAGAGGCTGCTGCTGCTTCCATATTCAAGTATCTGTGCACAAGAACAATATGCCTTAACAAGTTATTATAATGTGTTTTTTACCAGTGGCACTGGAATGATTTTTAAAGTGGGGGTGCTGAAAACCATTGAACAAAACTGTAACCCCTGTATATGATAGAAGCCACGCAAAGCCAAGGGGGTGCTGCCGCACCCCCAGCACCCTTGTCTTTTACAGTCTGCTAATAAATATTTTTTACACAAGTTATATTTTGGATTTAGTTAAAAAAAAAAAAAAAGTTTCACAAGATATATTTGTAAGTAAGTTTCTGTATTTATTTATTTTTGTTGTTTTTTTAAAGTCCTGCACTCGTTTCACTTGTATTCATCAATGTCTTTAAAGTGATGTTGTTTTAATGTTGTGCTATTCCAGAAACACAATACACTAAGTAACAGAAGGAGACAGAAACGTGATTTAATATACTTGCAAGAAAACTGTATAACATGTTGAGTTCTCAGTGTCATGCCGTTTTGATACGGATGCATTTCCTGGAACAAGGAAGCACGGCATGTCTTAAAAAGCAGCGTGTAAGAGAAAGTGCTACAGCATACAACTGCAGAGCTTCAGCTATCTTTTTGCTAACCGCCAGAGGTGTGAAGGGTGGCAGGGAATGGGGAGATAGGTAATCAATAACCACAAGGTCAGACCAACAGTGTTGGTTTGAGTGCACCCTGTTAGGAAGCAGCAGCTGAGGATTTGTAGAGCTTGTAAAGGCTTAAAGAAACACAGTGCGGCAGCTATTTGTGAAGAAAAATGAATCCCTGGCTTTGATAGGGAAGGGAGCCACCTGCTGGTTCATGTAGTAAACTACACCATTGCACATTTGCATTCTGAAACGCTGTTCCCATGTTTGTGTTCCTCATTAAACGCTGTGAATCTAGGAATAATTACCTCAGAATTCTGAACGTCTATGTGGAATTATTTTTTTTGTGTGGAAAATGTTCACTAAATTCCATGTGTTTTAAAAACTGTGAGGTACTATTATGAGGTTGCTTGAAATAATTTTAAGAACTGTATTTTTTTGCATTGAGGAAAATTACCCCAAGACATTACTGAATGAACCTCTCACAAAGGTTCAGCTTTGAGTAACCCAAGCATCTGAAACTGATGTAGGGTTGCTCTCCCCTCCCTTGTGAAGGATCTTTATCTGTTATTTGTAGTGGTTGTCAGTAATTATAATTTGAATTGTAAACAGTAATCTTGAGCTACAGTAAGTGTTTTTTTTTTTTTTTTTTTTTTTGGTTAAAATTGTTTTCACTACTTTAGAGTTGTTAACCTTGTAACTTATAGTTGACTTCTGATATCAACAAGCCAAATGGGCAACACAGACTTTACTGTGGTGTCCTGTTAATATCTTAATAATTGGTAAACAGATAGCTTGGGACTTGGCATTAATCCTGTGCAACAGTAGGGGTTTTTATTTATTTATTTCTTTCTTAATTTTTAGACTCTTGTTCAATTGCTTAAAGTGTTATGTGTTCCTTAGTTTATTAAATTAAATGGCAGGAAATGGTTAAAAGTATAAATAAATTCTATCTGGGTGAAAATCCACCCAATGATTTTATGAGTGTTTTAATTTATGGAGAAGAATGTGCTGGTGTGCCCTCTTGTGTTTCAAGTATGGGGATGAGGACTTCAAATAGGTCCCATAAAAGCTCTTTAGCTGTCTAGTGGAGTAGATTTCTTGCCTCCTGTTTAATCCAGTAGGAGTGTGTGGGACAGCAATCTCAGGTGACACTGTGTGTGGGATCCAGACAGACAATGTGTTCTGGAATGTGTCACTCTGTGTGATGGTGATAAATACAGAGGTTGAGAAAGGAAGACTTGGACACCCCTGTTTCTACATATTCATTCTAATGCTGCTGTGTTTAAAGCTGCCACTAAAGCTGCCACTTTGGGATATTTATTTGCTGTTGAATCAAGTGATAAATCAATGCTGTGATGATAAAATGGATAAACTTGAATGCAATGCTTATTGTGTTTGAAAGTGATAATGTACATTCCGACATTTTGTAGTGCAAGCAGTGTATGAAATATCCACTTCCAGTGTAGTAACTTGTCTGAGATAAACTGGGTCAAGCAGTACTACTGCTTTTATGGCAGATTTAGAGTTTTGCAATAGGCATTTGCAAATGTAAATACTACTGCCTGTTCATTTTGTTTTAATGAGTAAGGAATATGTAATTGCTGAATTACATCCCACTAAACACAAACTATACACAGGCTGCCTGAGACAGTATTGCTTATGAATGGACCAGAAAAGGTCTGTCTTAACCCAGGTATCATTCCAACTCGATGATGATTAATAAGAAAGCAGTGCATTTTTTGGTGCAAAATCCATATGCCCTATTCACTCCTTACAATGATGCCTGTACTGTAGCTGCATGTGTTAACAAAGTGAAAGTTCTTCAAATGCCAAGGACGATCTCGCAGTGTGTGTCTTTTGGCTTCCTATTTGTTGAGGTGCCTGACCTGGCTATGCTTGTTTAGGTGTCATCAGGTGACACTGGAGTGTCATTGTTATAGTTTAAACGCTGTTTCTCCACAGATCCCATATCACCTGGAAAATAAAAAACACCAGCCCCTGGATCTTACGAACTTCTCATCAGATTGGCAGGACATCAATTAACTCATCAATGATTGATTGTCCCTTTCTTTCTTTGTCTTTCAGAGTGGAGAACTTTTAATGGCTTTCAGGTAGAATCCAAGGGGAGACTATCAAAATGAACACTATACCGTCTATGGACAGGCACATACAGCAGACCAACGACCGGCTGCTGTGTATAAAACAGGTAAGAGTTTGTTTCAACATTTTGGGTTTAAGTATGAACATGTAGTCAAAAATAACTTCAGTTTCTTGCTGTTTCTCTCTCGCTCTCTGTCTCAATCTTTTATCTCTCTCTTTTATAGAATGTTATACACAATCTGGATAATATCTCATTGTGTTTAATTTCCATTCCTGGCCAAAAGCATCAAGACTCCTTAGATTATTAGTAAACTAGTAATGTGGCTGTGTCCTAACTCAATGCACCGAGCACAAGCAGATTCCAATACTAAGAGATTTCAAATTTTAGGTTTTAGGAAAAGGCAAAACTACAGTTTGAACAATAGGTTAAAAATATATAGGTCAAAATATATAGGAATATTAATTATCTGAAAAAAAAAAAAAAATGGCCATTTGTCTTGAAAAAAGTGTCAAACCAGAACATTCACTTTACTGCAGCAAACTTCAAGAGTATGCAAAAATATAGATACAATATTCAAAGGGTGGTATATCTGGTGTGTCAGTTTATAACACTTCTGCACTTAATTATGCACAATACTACTGTATATGCAAGTTAGGATAAAAAAAAAAATTAAGAAAGTCCTTGTCTAGTTCAGTGTCTTGTTAAAGTTGGAAACAGAAAAGGTTCTGCTTGCTCAAAGTTGAGTTCTCCAACCTAGTTATACTCCAGACATATCAGATTAAAATAATTACAAGGAATTGAAACTATCCCATACACTTTTCCACATATACTGTAACCTATATTTAATGTTCTTAGACAATGTTATCTGTACTTTAGAAACTGAGTAAATTACAAATCACTTTAAATAGTGTTGGGATTCCTGCAGATGGGTATGTTGTACATTACGTGTTTCTCTTGTAATTGTTACTTAAATGACAAACAACTGACAACCAACATAGAATACATGTAGACCAAAATGTTACCAACTACACATATTAAAGCTAATATGGGGGCTTTGATTACCTTACAGGAACCGACAGAGTTCATCATATGAGCTACTACATGCTCTCTTGATCCTATTCCTACAAAACTATTACAAGACGTTCTTGGTGTTATTAATATCCACATTTTAAAAATTATGAATGGTTCATTTTCTTCTGGTATAATTTCCTCAGCTCTTGAGGTCCCTGTGGTAAAGCCTGTGCTTAAGAAACACAATGTGGACCCTAAAATCCTCAATAACTATGGGCCAATCTCCAACCTACCATTCTTAGATAAGGCTCTAGAGAGAGTTGTTGCAATTCAATTACAAAAATTTCTAACTCATAATGGTATATTCGAGAAGTTTGAGTCTGGTTTTTGGAGCTGCGCCTAGCACCAAAACGGCCCTTGTCAAAGTTGTGAACGATCTGCTGATATGCTCTTCTAGATCTAAGTGCTGCCTTTGATACTGTAGACCATTCCATCCTACTGAATCATCTTGAAAGCACATTTTCTAGTGTTGAATTCAGATAAAACAGAGTTTTATGCTAGTGGGCTCACGAAACCAATTAAAAAGAAATGTGGGATTACATGAGCTTGACCCTTGCAGTCTTTCATCAAAGCATATATTAGAAATTAATAGTTTGATCCTGATCTGTCATTTGAGACTCATATTAGGGAAGTTACTAAAGTATATTTTTACCATTTGAGAAATAAAGCCAAACTTAAACCAATCATTTTCATATCTGATGCCAAGAGACTAATGCATGCCTTTGTTTCATCTAGCATTGATTATTGTAATGCACTTTATTGTGGTGTCCCATAATGTGTGGTGTCCCGCTTTAGTTTTAATGTAACTTAAAAATTGCTGCTTTTGTATTATTATGTGTGTACTGTTATTTAAATCTGTTATTTAAATGGTCTGACTGTGGCAGTTGTATGTGTGACAAGTTATACAAACATATTGTGGTTGGTTCTTTTTTTTCTGCTATGTACTGTAAAGAGCTTTGTGATACTTTTGTATAAAAAGCGCTATATAATTGCAATAAATAATGGCTTTTATACTAATAACAATTGACTCAAACATTTGAGTTGGATTCTTTCTAATTCGCTGCATTCAACATAATTTAAAACAGAAGTTTGAAGCAGGCATTAGGAAATTGTGAGGAAATGGAAACTCCTTTTCGTGGCCTCTTTACACAGATGCAGCACGCGTTGTTACAGGAACCCCCTACCACAGGGCAAAGCTGTGTCCCCTCTCCCGTCTCCCACAGCCTCTATAAATGGTCATCTGTTGGCCTCTTTGTCAGACATTGCTGGATCCGGTCACAGGCTCAGGTCACCGTGGGGTTGTTTCTCCCCCTTTTCCAATTCACTTTTGCTTAAATATATACCCCTCCACTGAAGATTTACAAACTTCTTTGAAACATGAATACTAAACCGATTTACATTGGGCAACACGTATAAGCTTGACGTTGTCTTGTCTGGTATCGCTTTTCTTTAATTATTTTCTAATTTATTAAAGGCATTTATCTTTTTTTTTTCTCTGTTGCCACTTTTCTTAAAGCTGTGTGATGAACAACCTTCATTTACCGAAAGTATCTTTTCAAAGAGCCAAAATGCAATTACTATGCTTCCAATACACCTTTGGAATTGATTCCAACACCAGTCCAATTTGGCCATCAAGTCCTAAAGATTCAGCTAAAAATCAACTAAAATGATTGGCCCATAGAAACTGCTCTCAAAACAAAAATTTGTAAATCAGTTTCTGTTTACAAAATGGAAGCATCGCCACACACCTGAAAAGGAATGCTTTAACACAGGCTGAAGCATAACACTAATAGAAAGAACACAATCAGCAATACAATTTCAGTGTGTGGTCTATGCATTTTATAGGAGAAAAAAATAACCACACTGTATTGTATTTTCTTTTCTTTTCATCCAAACTGAACAAGCTGTTTTCTATGGTAGCTCAGGTTTGTCATTATTACGGCGGATGTAGTCATCTGACATTCATTTAAGAAGCTCCCTTGGGGTCATTCCTTCTGACAGAAAAAACTGAGCTGCGTGGAGGTAATACTGTCGAGGGAGAGGGAGGAGAATGGGTTGGAAAATTACACAGATAAGTCTGTATTATGGCAATATTGAAAAACAAGCCTAATATGATATGAATCAGTTAGTAGAGCAGGGTATATGATTTAAAATTAACAATGGTTTATCAAATAAAACAGCTTCAAAAGCAACCCACAGTGTAGTCTTTTATTTATTAAGAGCAGTTCAAGGATATTTACTCCTGAGACGGTTCATAGATTGGGGACTTGGGGATGTTGTTTGTTTTAAAAATAGAATGAAAAGTAAATGTTTTCTTAAGAGACTGGCAAACGCATGTTTTTTGAAAATAAGAGGTTATTCCTAAAGTAGTTTATGTAAATCTAAATCAATTGCTTATATGTAAACATGCTAATTTAAAAAAAAAGTTATACTTCACTGATGGTGGCAGTTTTCTTTGTGATAGGCTTCTAAACATGAACATAATAACATAACAAAGAAGTATCATTTATGTTGTGCCAATTAGATCACCAATACACATGTTCAGCAGGGCTCGTTCTCTTTCAAACAATGCAAAATGGTTATCAAGCGAGATAAGAACAATTAACTTACTTTCCTCCCCTCTTGACAGACTGGAATATTCCAGTAATTAAAATGATTAAGGAAATATTGCGATCAGATCCAGCTGTTAGTTTTAATTAAGAAGATGCTCCTATAGAAACCCTGCATCATGGATGGATTATATTTGCCACACTATAAGGGGGGAGGATAGAGGGTTAGGATTCAAATTCCTGTAGCTGGATTGTGAAACTGTTTAAATTCTGCAGACACAGCACTCCTGTTTTTAAATGTGAAACACTTTAATACACCTCCTACATGTCTCAAACAGTTCTGCTATCTCAAATATTTAGTTTTTACAACACAAAAAGAATAAATGAAGTTCAAAAGAAATGCATTTTGTACAGTTTTTTTATTGAAATGATTTAAACATGTATGAGACTGTTGTGTGGATTTTCTGAGTTCTGGGTTCAATTAATAATCACAGTACATTTTTTGTAGAATTGGCTGTTACCATAGTGCTAAGCTTGAGTAGTAAAAGTTACTTTTAGACCTTTCAGTAGACATGTGAGGTTGTCTATGCTGGAGGCAAAGTTTGATAGCTTGGATTTGACCCCAGCAGAAGTGACTTTACTTTACTTCAGCCACTGCTTTGTAAACTTCCGCAGAGTAGACAGGAGCAATTCTGTCTGTAGAATGGCACTGCCAGCACAGTACGCTTCACACATGATGTGGTGGTGGCTCAAGAAGTATACTCTTTTTTTTTCCATCACAAGTAATAGCATGCATTATTAACAAGCCTCTGCAGTTTGTTTGTTTTTCCCTAAGGGCAGCCTTACTGTGTCAATTGGTATAAGGTGGGCCTGGACATCTTCCAAACCAATCAGACCAGTATAATTGTGGTTTAGCCATTATGATTTTGGACCAAGCTGTTGACTGATAGCAGATTTTAGGCTCAATACATGAACAAAATTCAGCCCTTGGATGAATTCTATTGAAACAAGAAGACCTGGTTTCACCTCACACACCTCGTTCATGTCAAATGAAACCCATGAAAACAATGTGGACTGAACTTGTCATAGAAAGCCCATTCTGTGCTGCCCCCTAAAGGTTCTTCATGGGAACACATTCATCCATTCTGCAATAGAATGAGGGTAAGGTAAATTAAAGCTTGAAAAAACAGGGAATCAGTAGTTGATACAGAATATATGAAACTTTCCACACAACCTTTTTCTTTTCTTGGTCATGTTCAAAGTAAAATTATGATAGTAATTGACCAAAATACTACAACATTGTGCTGATTTATATACAACATGTTTTAAGTAATATTAATGTGGTTTTAAAGGAACGCTTTGAAAAGCAAAGAAAGTTTAAACCAAGGGAAATAAATTCTAAGACATTTAAACAACCAAGCAGAAAAAAGAGACACTGTGTATGTTGTTTGTTTTCTCTCTCTCTCTCTCTATTGTTTTAAAACTCGCTCATTCACATTGCATTGCCAATACTTATCTGACCTAACAAAAGATTAGGCAGGGAAGGGATGCTGTAAGGTGATCCTGAAGGCCGAAGACCTTGCTGGCTGACAGACCGAGGGAGGGCAGGCTTGTTTATCTGGAGCAGGGTTATCTGGAGCAAGATAATTGCAGCCTTTAGGGTTAGTTAGCAAAGTGAAGCAAAAGTGCTATTAAATACAGTTCATGTAACAGACTGGACAGCAGTGTAGCACAGTGGCTTTTGCAAGCTGGTACAAAGACTGGTAGCTAGCACATCTATGAAGCCGGTAGGGGAACACAGACATTAAGAATGTTTCCTTTTTTCCCCGTCAGAAATGGGTAAAAAGGACTTCCATAGCCAGTGTGAAGCTTTACGATCAAATATCCTTTGACAAAGAAAGCTCTAGTCATCAAGTCCATGTCAGCATTGAACTAGCATTTGCTACAGTGCGCTCTGCAGACTACTTCGATTTAGCCACACGGTCTGTTTCCACAAAACTGTTCTTCATTCCCAGCAACAACATTGTCTCACTTTGTTTGTAACCTATGTCTTCCTTTCAGCATTGATGTTGTTCTTACTATATACGAAATATATAGGCAAATTGGAATTGTTAAACTTGGATAGGTCTTAAATTGTTACAAATGCAAGCAATAGACTGCTGTTGAGTAAGTTTTTTTTATTGTGAGTTGGATATAAGTAACATACCTTGATTTTTAATGTAGCTGGAATGAAAATATAAAAAAAAAAAAAAAAAAAAAGTGCATTCATGTTGCCCTACATTATAGAGAATCCTTCTGGTTCTCTAACTTGTTAATAAAGCACATTACTGAACTTGTTGTTTTGATTGTACAGTATGCAATCCATTATGATTAATTTTGTGTGTCTGTGTGTGTTTTTTAGCACTTACAAAATCCAGCAAATTTCCAGACGGCGGCCACGGAGCTCCTGGACTGGTGTGGTGATCCACGGGCATTCCAGCGACCTTTCGAGCAGAGTCTGATGGGCTGTTTGACGGTATGTCAGCTCTGTCTGGTGGTAGCCTCCCTCTGCGATTTTATGCAACTTGTCTGCTTGTCAGGGACCAGTGACAGAGGTTAAAGAAACAGCCACGCTTCATACATTGCATATCTCAAAGCCAGTTTTGTAGCCTTCTTTCTTCAGATAAGATTGTATAGTATAATCTGTGGTAAAGGGCCATCAGCGTGAACTTAAGAAAGGTCGCCAAAGTCACAGGGAATCATTGGATAATGACAACTAATAACCAGTACCCCCCTGAGCCTGAAAGTGATGGACAGCCAATGCAACTAATCATATCTCATTCAGTGTAAATGTAAATGGTTCTTTTATGACCTGCATTAAACAGTTTATTTACTTATACTACTATATAGTTCTGATTTAGATATAATGAGCGCTGATGGGACGAATGGCCTCCTCATTTATACATTTCTTATGATATACGTTATAAAATAAGTGTGTATAATGTGTCCACAAAATTCCCAAAAAACCATGTACAGCATACTGAAGTTTGCCTCTACAAAAGATAACACAAGCTCAAAAAATAAACAAATAAATGCACTCAATTTTACACTCTTTGAACCTAAAGGCATTTGTTATCTTGCTTTATTTATTAACATGCTGTGTTCTAATTCAAAACCAGTTGACCCTACCTACAAGAGTGGAAAGAGGAAATGGCTATAGATAGTCAAATCACCAATTCCACACATGCAGATGATTCAATTCATATTTGCATTGCCATTTTAAATGTATGTTCAGTCATCTACCACAAAGGCAGTGTCATGCTTGTGGTAATGTTACTAATAGAACATGGTACTGTTTCAGTGGCAATGTATTTTATGTGTTCATTTGCTAGTGTAAAAGATACTACTTTTAGTCTCTTAGAATAAAATCTAACAGATATTAGATTGGTATTATTCTAAACTGTCCAGCGACTGCCTTCAGTGTAAATAATGCCACTTTAGAATCTGATTAAAAGGACATGGACGTATTTCTTGGCCATGCAGCAGTGAGTGGAGTGTTATATAAAAGGTTAAAGGCATCAGAAGATTAGATTTTGGCTCACGGAACTGGATGTGTCTTATATATAATAGCCTGGAGTGGTAACTCTTACTGTTTGGCTAGCAATGTAGAACTAGATTACAACACAACATGATGGAATATTTCCTGCTTATTTTTTCGAAAAGCAAACCCAGTTCACTGTTAGACAGAATGTTCTGAATTGAGTGATTTCATTAAAAGCTGTGTGTTCTAGAATTGTCTATGTATGATCAACCTTGCTTTTAAAGGGTCAGTTGTTGCTGAATAAGTGAGGACCCCCCACACACAATACACAGTTGCTACACAGACCGCAGTCTGTTTAGTTTGTTGAGCTTACATTTATATAAAGAATATAATCAATTTATCCTATTGAAATATAAAAGGTGTTTCATTCAGTTGGCTTAGCTACAATATAAAGAAATGTTACACAGAAGTGCTGACAGAACAACTAATTGGTGGAGTTTTGTAAATTGAAGCTACCTGAACATACTGGTAAAAATTAATTAATGAAAAGGTCTATTTAATCAACATTGGCAACAGGGATATAGTGAAGGCACCCATAGGTATGTGTGTCTTCCTTACATTTTTAGTTGAAGCTTTAACACTGTTATATTGAATCTGTTGCGCAGCTACAGCTCCCAGCTGTTGACTTTCTGAGCTGACCCAGGTCTCTCAACACAGATGTTTCGGATTCAGCAAGTCAAATCTGATCAGTACTTGAAGTCCATAATGAGCTGCAGCATTGGGTTTTGTAACCTCCTCATGAGTGGGATAGTTAGAGTAATTAAAATACTACCTGTTAAGGAAATGTGATGAATCAGTGAAATTAACAATGGATTATCTGGAAACTCTTTCAAGTTCCTTATCCCACTGAGAACATTTCTAGTTCACACAGTTTTTAGCAGGCCAGGTTGGAATTAAAAAGGAAGAGGATAGGGGAAGGAGCAGTTTTAAATGTGTGTTTCTTTTTTTTTTTTTGTTTTGGTTTGGTTTGCTTAGATAAGTTATTAAAGTCCATGGATTTTATCAATAAAAGGAAATATTTTATTTCTATTGGTGAAATGTAAAGCAAGGTTTTTGTTTTAACTGATGTGAAATTCAGAATGTAGTTACTTTTGCTATGCAGTTGTGCCATTTTCATCACTTCAGTGTGGAACAGCAGGTGTCCTTCTTATATCAAGGGCTGGCGGCCAATTTGTGTCCTGCAGTGAAAATACCCAAAAGATTCCAGCTGTACACCGTTAAACCTACTCTTTTCACTTTGTATGTGCTGGAAACATATGATTGAAGTTGAGTAATCTGTTGACCAAGAGCTTCCCCTGCATTATAGCCATGGGGGTCTGTGCTGCAGTTTCTGGCCCATTTGATTAGAATTTAGCTTTTGGTTCTTCTGGCTGTTGACTTTGGCCCTATTCTCTATAAAGTTTAGCCAACAGTTTTTGCTTCTGAGATAAATCATGTTAACACCTCCATTGTGTAGAGAAGTGAAACGCCATCCTAACATATAGATTGTATTAATGACGAATATTACATTTTAAATTCTGTTTTGTGAACATATATTTTCTTTAAAATATAATTAACATGGAAAAATCTGGTTTTACAGATGGCTTTCTTGTGTTCAATACATTTCAGTTGCTTGTACAGCCTAATTTATTGATGTTTTTACCTTTGAACAAAGTAATGTTGTTTGTTTGTAGCATGAATTATTATGATTATTATTACAAGTTGCAGTTTTATGTCTAAGTGAATTTAGATTATGTTTGCACTTCAAAAATAAGTTCCTCTCCAGGAAATGTAACAGACTAATAAAAAAAAAATAACAGACCTTGCTCCCTGTTTGCTTCTTGATATGCAGAATTGATGGAAACCTCTACAGGGGGATTGTACTGCAGACTTCTCAATCTCAAATTTGCATTGTCAGCTAAAGCAACTGTATACTGTTTTGACTTTTTTTTTTTTTTTTTTTTAATGCTTATGTCTCAAGAAGCATCAAATCTAAAGCTTTTACAAAAGCTTTTAAAAATAAAAAATGCTACATAGGTTTTTACCTTTTTAATACATGCCATTTTTTTTTTAATTGTCTGTAAGTCGCATGTTCTTGACCCATTACCCTTCTTTACAAATTAATTTTGTGCACATCTTTTGGAGTTTTGTTTTTTTGGATTTAAATGAAGTTTCAGAACATCATTTCTTATATTTGGCAAGAATTATGCTAGCAGATTGAGCAATGCAATGTTGATTATCAAGAGGTTCATTTGGAGTCAGGGGTAGCTGAAAATGTTATCAGTAGGTATTATAACACATACTCATAGCCTCAGGTCAGGGTAGTTGTAATATATTTATAATTTGAAAGTGTTTGTTTAGACAAGCTTGTAATTATGTGTATGAGAAATATAAATAGCTAGTATTCCCTATTTAAAGTCAAGAGAAGCACAGAATAGTAATGTGATATTCAAATACACAAATACACTGCAAATATTGTGATTGTCTCAATAAGTGATGGTTTTCATACACCATTCAGGGCTTCTCAAACCCGGTCCTCGGGACCCCACTGTCTTCTGGTTTTCTTTCCAACTGAGCTTTCAATTACTGAACTAAACACTTAATTGAAGTTGTAATGTGTTTAATTAGATTGTTTTAATTGTTTTCAGCTCTTGAACAGTTGGATTTCAAGTTAACTATAAAATTCAATAATAACTTTAAATCTGCAACTTTTTAGGAGCTAAGAACAGTTAAAAAAAGGTCTAATATTTAAGAAAATTATTAGTTCAATTGATGGTTTAGTTAAGAAATTGAGAGCTCAGTTGGAAGGAAAACTAGAAGACATTGGGGTCCCGAGGACCGGGTTTGAGAAGCCCTGAATGGTGTATGAAAACCATCACTTATTGAGACAATCACAATATTTGCAGTGTATTTGTGTATTTGAATATCGGGTTTGAGAATCTCTGCACCATCTGATGGACAACATAGACCGCTCCGCAGATCTTATTACTACGTATATATATATCGGGTTATATATATTGGTATTATTATATATATTTTTAGCGATTTGAAAATTGCAGAACGAGTTATCCTATAATCGACAGCTTATATATATTATATATATATATATATATATATATATATATATAATATATAATTATTATTAATTTAATAGTGCAAATCAATAATTTGCAGCGTCTCTTAATATAAAATAACAGCTTCAGGTGGGAATTCAGAAAACTACAGGTTCTGACCTATAGCTGAAGAGGAGCTGCTTGTTTTAGTCCAGTGGTAACATTCTTGGCTGGGTTAAACACATAAAATGATTTATGTTAGCCACCTGTTTGAAAGGCTATACAATATGAAAGTACAGTAGAGTAGGTCATTCTTGTGTGGAAGTGAAAGTGCTTGTGACAGACCCCTTTAAACTGCATTTGAAACTACAGTACCATACACTATATGGCCTTAGTCTTGTTTCAGACTACTGATAGAATTCGTTAATAATGTCAAATAATGTTAGAGTAAATAGTTTAAGTTGCATTCCTAAAATAATAGATGAGAATAACATTGAGGCTTTCCTATAGCATCAAAATGCCTTCAGTGTTTTTTTTTTTGTTTTTTTTGTTTTTTTTTTTTTCCCTGGAGGGAACTACATTGTTCTAGGAAATCTGCTCTGTCTGTTACACATATCATAAATATTGATTTCTCCATCTGTTTTTTGTCCAGGTTGTCAGCAGAGTAGCTGCACAGCAAGGGTATGACTTGGATCTTGGATACAGACTTCTAGCTGTATGTGCAGCAAACAGGGACAAATTTACTCCAAAGTCAGCAGGTAGGAAGAAAGATTATTTTCTGTTTTACAATTAAAATGTAATTTAGGCTACTGATTTAAGATGTTGTTCTGACAGGTGCTAGCTTTGCAGAATTATTTAATGTGGCTATTTGTTTCACAAGAAGATGCACTTTAATTGTATCACTATTTAGAATGCTGTCCATAATTTGGAGCTACTTTCCTGTAATTAAATCTGGTTGAGAACCCTATTGCAAAACTGTGTAACTTCAGAAATAATTGGCTTACTTAAACAGTGTTACAGTAACAAGGAGTGCTTTGTTTCTGTCAAATTGTACCCGACTATACTAGTTTTATGTACATATTGTCTTCTGTAGTTAAGTGCAAACGTGGTAAACACGATTTTACACATTTACACATACAATTATAATGTAGTACCTGCTGATTTTATTTATTTAGTTTTTTTTTTTTTTATGTCAAGGGACGCTGTGTCCCAATGTATGTATTCATTTATTTTTTTTAACCTTATATATCAATAATATATAATATATATTATATATATATATATATATATATATATATATATATATATATATGTACATTCTTCTGCAAGGTGTCTTAATTATTAAACGCGTGTATGAATATTTAAAATGTATCAAGTTATCATGTGAAACACTGTACAGTGATATTTAATGTCACTTGAAGAACCAATGGTCTACCTGAGCCTCTAAGGTTAGAACTTTCTGAATCTGGGATACACTTCACAACACAGGTACAATCGTATTGACTGGGAGAATAAGATAACATGCATTTCCATAATGTGCTTGTCCTTCCATTCAAATAACTGTGTGCTGCTACCTGTGTTTTAAAGTGCGTGTTGACTCAGAAAGACTTTTTGGAAAGCTTGCTGACACTTAATATGAACCCTGTATTGGATGAGAACAGGGAAGAACCTGGGGTTGCATCTTGTGAGATGGCGTTACTTTATTTTAATATTACACTTTACTGAATACAGCTTTAGCTATGTATCAAACTGAAAATATGGACTTCAAAATTTTGTTATTGCTAACTTTAATTATTGTTTATTGGGTTACAATAGTATTTCAGAAAATACCAAGGGTAAATTATTATTCATTTATAGGTATGGACAATAGAAATCCACAGAAAATTGTAATACACGATGGTTGTACCATCATATCAGAAATTACTGTACAGCTAAACATCATGCAACCCAAAATCTTTAGAAAGTTTGGGCAAAATCTGCAGAAAATTCTGAAACAAGTTCCTCTGAAATGTTCTGTTTTTCTTGTACATTTGTCAAAAAATATAACATGTTCTTGCATCCATTTAAATTCATCATACAGTGTGCAGAACTGGATACTGTAGATTGTTTTTGTTTTCTGTTTCTTTAAATATATGTAGGTTAAAAAAAAAAAAGATTCTGCAGATGAGTCAGATGGCTGTGGGACCGTCCCAGTTCCACAGCAAATCCACATTTGTGTTTTTCTATTGCCCCTATCTAATGCAGTAGGTAGACCTTTTAGCACTCTTTTTTTTCTTTTCCCCTGCTCAGCAGGAATCGTACATGTCTGAGAAGCTTAACTAATCTGTTCTCAGGGGAACTGCCAATTCGATAAAACAATTATTGGTTGTGCAGGCAGGATAGTGTGTTTTGTTTTCTAAGAGATACTACTGTGCAATCTTTTCGAGCACCAATAAAATGTAATGTGATTTTGCTTGAGTCCAAGAAGATTTGTTTCAGTTTAGTTCTTTAACTGTCTATTTGTTATGCCCTTGCATAATCATTAGCACCTTGTTTATGTCAAATGACTAACAGTGGTTTAGATGCACAAATCATAAGATACTAAAGTACATATGTAGTCATCGCTCTGTTCCTTCATTGAACTTGGATGCTTTCTACCTTTGTCACAAGGGCATTCGGGGACCAGACAGGGGGGCGACAGAAGCAGAGCATACAGGGAGCCTTGTCAGAAAGATGGCTCTTAAAACCACTCTAGAGGCCTGACGGCAGAGTTGTATTGAAAGTGCACCCAGTCTTTGCTGAGAAACTGCAGTGAGCACATCACGTGATGGCCAGGATGGCGGCACTGGTTCGGAAATCCGATACTAGAGACAGCAACTTAGTGTCTGTGTTGCAGTAGGCCTGTTTGGAAGAGATTCAGACTCTACCAGCGTACAGCTCTGTACTGAAATGCGTTCATTTCTAGATTAGTAAGGAGAAATGAAACAGAATAATTGATGATTCACACTCAAAGCCGTTTGAAATGTGTTATCTGGAGAGGTAAAAGTTGGGTCCTTATAAAAGTCTGATTTTGTTCAAATATGGGTCACCTGTAGATTATCTGTCACCCATGGATCACTTTTTCATGTAATGCCTGGTTTTCTGTTTTGTTGTTTATTGTTTTGTTGTTGTCATTTTCCAGGCTTTATTGTCACTTTGATTCAGGTGAAAGGACCACAACTGTGTGTTCAGAAAAACTTATTTCACCTCAGTCAATTTCTCAATCAAAGCTTCTATTAACCCAAAAGTAGTGGGGTTTTAATGTTGCTGCTGTTGTGTTTTTTTTTTTTTTTTTTTTGTTTGTTTTTTTTTAAACCGTGTGCTGCAGAGGTAACTTATCTAATGACTCTGTTCAAGATTTACTGGATAAAGCCAGTTTTTACCATCCTCCCCACTAGAACACTTTAAAACAGATGTATCTAGTTAGGATGTATATTAAAATATATGTAGGATAGGGGAATGGAGAAGGTTTGTGTTACATTTTAAATTGGCAGAGCCTGCAACACCTGAAGGGGAAAACTACAATAGCCTGGGTTGCTTTGACAATATCCTCAGACTGGGGCCTTTTTCATTCTATTTATCAAGCTGAAAAATCCTTGATCAACTGTTTAATAACTTAAATACTGTAGCAAAATGTACATTTTATAGAATGTACACCCACCTTCTTTTGACTGAATGTGTAAATAAAGCCTTCCAGCGATACAAGCCAGGCATAGCCACCATCATTTTGTAATTATTGGCGCTCTTAAATAATAAGTAGGGTGTCTGATTTTCGGGAGAATTTTTTTTCCAAATTGGGGCGAATGCTTTTTTAAAAAATGGGTAGAATTATTTCGTGAAGAAATCGGGTGGAATTTTTTTAATATATAATTAAGAAAGAATGAATATTCGAGTAGAACTCTGTTTTTATTTAGAAAGAAATAAACAAATGCTTAAGCACAAAGTATTGACAACAAAGTTGTCGTCATCAGTTTAAATCCCCAACATATGTATAGTTCCACACATTGGGTATGCAAACTTTTGACGACATCTATCTCGCTCCTCTCTCTCTCTCTCTCTCTCTCTCTCTCTCTCTCTCTCTCTCTCTCTCTCTCTCTCTCTCTCTCTCTCTCTCTCTCTCTCACACACATACTGTAGATGGAATCATTTCTCCATTCCAATCAAGTTTTATTTTGTGTTACTCCATGCTGTTTTACAAAGTGAAACAATCGACTGTTACATCTAAATGCTCTTGGCTTAAACACACACTCATAAAACCATTAACTGGCAAGAAAGGTGTGCAGAAAAAGCAAAAACCTTAGCTATATTGCTGTCATTTTGAAAAATCCCCCCAAAAATGTGTGTGTGTGTATATATATATGAAGAAGCCACGAAGAAGCCACATTTTTGTAATAGTTAAATCAGCTTACCGTCATCGGCGCCAGTTCTGCTCTGCTGCATTTGAATCACAGACAACTGCACATGTATTTGTTCATATACTGATGTGCCTATTCGGGGAGTTTTCAGGTTTAAGCCGAATGCAGAAAAAAGCGTTCAGTAGGGAGAAGTTAGGTAAAACATGAAAATCAGACGCCCTAATAATAAGGTGCCAGGATGCAGTTAAATTAAGTTATATTGTATGTTACATTTCTGAATTCCTTATTGAAATGCCAACACTTAAATTACCTGGGTCATGTTAAACAAAGTAATTATCATTGTAGCAAAAGCATAACCTGTAATCTTTTTTTTTTGTGTGTGTGTAATCCAATTTATAGCAAACCACATTTTGTACTACAGTAATATGTCCTGTATCCGTCCATCCCATATTGGCTCTAACCGTCTATCCTCTTTGATCAATCTCTTCAGTACAGTGAGTGAGGGAGAACCAGAACCAGGGTAGGATACCGAAGAGTGAGTAAGGAAGTCGAACCCGCCAACAGCCGGAGTTAGTTTGTTATTGAACAGAGAACATTAGTTCTGAGATTCTAGATCTCTCAAAAGTTTTCATACAATGTGTTGTATATGCTCTGTGCACTACCATTGTGTCATGTGAGCAGTTCAGTATGTTGATATGTAATACCCCTTTTCCACCTGCACACCTAAGCCGAGCCGGTGCAGGGTCGAGCCAGCCTGGTACGGCTCAGGTGGTTTGAGTTGCTTGAGGTGAGCCGAGCTGAAAGATGTCACATATAATGAACGTGCTGATTCGATTAAATTAAATGTCACAGACTGCAAAAATAGAACTAGGCATTAATTTAATAAAAAAAAAATTTTTATCTTAGAATTTTTATTTTTATTGCACAAAAGTACTGAAAGTGTGTGTGTGTGTGTGGGGGGGGGGGGGGGGGGGGGATTTAGAAATACAAAGGAAGCAAAGACAGGGGACCATATTACAGGTATACATAATTTCATTACATCCCCATGAAATTAAACAACATGAGGTTTAACATATCTTTTTTTTTTTTTGATGTATCGATCATTAGTGCCAGTCCTAATAGCTATATAGTGCTCCCTCGCTATAAAACTCTCGGTTATAATGCGCCTCGGGTATAACGCTCCTACTGCATGTCCCCCAATTCAGGGGGCGGAAATAAATACTTAGCAGCATATTTTATGGATATTTTATAATATTCCTGTTTGTAGCTGTTACTGTTTATGTAGTTCCTGTACTTGTTTGGAGGGTAGTGTTTATTGATTAGAAGCTGGTGCAAGCCCAGTATGAGAAAATTCTAATTCAATTCAATTGCTACTAGAGCAGCTTTGACTAAAATCCCACATATGAAGGATTAGATGACAGCCTCTTGCATCAACCCTGGCAGATCTGGTCTCACAATCCCATGGTTTTGAGTATGACCCGGCATACATTTTAGTAAAGTTAATTTTGGATATGCAACAAAAATGTCATGTGGTATTGGACATTTATACAGATGTGAAAATAGGGTTCAGTGTTCTTTAAGATGTAGTACATAATTACCATAAGGAAGTGGATGGAGTTCAAAGTGAAATACCAATACCAGCTCAGTTTTTGTGCTCTGCTTTTTTAACATGGTGATTCTGCTGTGATTAAACCCATACATTTTGTTAAAGAATAGTTTGTGTTGAAAATGCATAAGTGAACCAGATTTTCCACATTTTCTTTACCTTTGTACTCCAGATTGGATTGACATAAATGTTTAAAATAATATTATTATTATTATTATTATTATTATAATTATTATTATTGTTGTTGTTGTTGTTGTTGTTGTTAATAATAATAATAATAATCATTTGCCATAATGTGCAGAATAGATTCAAGCATATTTAGATTTGCCACAAGATTTTCAAACGGGCTGCATTTTTATAAATTAGCCTGGGACTTGGACTGTGTTCTAGACAGCTGGAATTTCCTGTGTTTTTAGAATAATAACTTTTTTGGGTGTAGCAAAGACTCAATTACGAGAAAATACTGCCCCCTGTTGTAATAATGACCAATAACAGTTCTGTAGCTGACATTTTTAAGTAAACAGATTAATTGATTTTGTTGTAATAAATAAAAAGGTTAATCTGAATGGTGTAGCAAGTTAACTTCAAATGATCTCAACAGAAACTTTACAATACTAAAGACACATAAAAAATGTTACATATTAAAACAGATGCATAATGAGTACATGCTAAAATATAGACATGGAGTGTTTTGAAGCCCATTTAGAATATTTCTGGGTCGTTTTCAGAATAGATAACTTTAATTAAAATAAAGTTAGGGGATCCATTGTCAAGAAAATGTGTCTAGAAGATGTACAATTTAGATGCAAAGCAGGGTATAAAAATGAAGGTATTTTTTAATTAAATCATTTCAGTAATAATGTAGTTTTGCATGTTTAACCATTCTCTTTAAAGTTGCCATAGCAAGTGTGTGACTGACTGCAAATATATATATATATATATATATATATATATATATATATATATATATATATATATATATATATATATATATATATATTATATATAATGGACTATTGTGTTAGACTGCCTATCAGTGAAGAGATACCTAATACTCTAATCTACATCATGTTTTATTTCACTCCACTGTCATATTTGTAATGCTGAAAAACATGTGTAAACATATTCTTATTGGTGTACATGCACTGCTACAACCTTCTAGTGTGATGCTCTGAAGCTACAAAAACCACATCTGTGGTTATTCTAATCATAGTACTCCTGTTTTTGTAGGTGATTTGTTTATTTTAATTAGTGTTACTCAAACACTGAGTTAATTTTATGTTTGCTGCATGAAAATAAAAATCAGTGCAGGGATTCAAAGTGGGTCACTGCTGATAAAATTAAACCTGACCAGCTGTAACCTTAATGATCTAACACTGCTCAGGAATATTTGGATTTCTGAAACAGAGGGTATTAATGGTGCAATATGTATTCCTTTTCTGTTGTCTGCTTTTCAATATTGGGGATGCACATCATGTTTCAAAATTAACACTAAAGATGTACTTATATAAGCAGAAAAATATGTGCAATATACAGGGAAGGAATTAACCATGTTTTAGTCAACTTCATGTAATAAACAGTTGATTCGAGTTATTTTCAGACAATGAAGTCCTTTTATTCTAACCGTAATTATTATCTATTCAAGATTGCCGTGTGTGCTTCTACAGCACATTACATTTATCCATTTATGAACTGTGCTTTGGTACTTACAATTTATGATCAGCACAAACCACATCATAAATTATAGTTAAGAAGTGTGGATAGGAGCATTTATCCTATTCATCCTGTTTTGAAAGTGCAGCCTAGAGAGATGTCCAGTGCAGGTGGGCTGTTCAGTGCTGTTTGTGAATCGTGACCTTACTGTGAAAAGGATTAGTCTGCTCTTTTAATCTGTGATTACTGAAGCTGTCTTATCTACAGTGCAGGGGTCATGCAGGCCTATTGTAGTCTTACTCCTATGGTGTCTGTTAAAACCTGTTACATGTCGCCCTGGCATGAGCAATCATACAATGTACAGTATAAATATACAGTTTTCTGTTGGAGAATCTCCACAGAAGCACACATTACTATAGACAGAGATTGGAATTGTCTTGTTAAAGTGCTTTATCATGGTGGTCCCTGTACACGGAGAATGGCACATTCCCAGTTGCTCTTGCTTGAATAGGCAAAAGGAATTTCGGAGTACTGGGAAGGGGGAAGGTTAGCAAATGCTAAAAGATGGGGGGAAAATACAAGATTATTTACAACTTTACAGTATAGTTTAGACTTTTTTTAAATATAGCATAAGAATAAAGCATGCTGGCACAAATAATAAAATGTATTCTGTCTTATTGAATTTCAAACCAAATGACAACGTCAAGTAAGTGAAGTATGCCAAGTGTTTTCTTTGAGAGGCACCTAATTAGCAGAACTGGATACATTAAAACTGTGATAGTATCAAAGGTCTGTTGCATCATTGAATGTGGAGGTGTGTGTCTGTTTGGGGGTTGTTTGGTCTCAAACAAGTGCTAACATGAAATATAAAAGCCATAATTGCAGGAATTGAAATAATGCTTTTTCATTCGAATGCTTAAGGCCTTTGCACACTGGATCCGTTCCGTCGTTTAGAATCTGTCATCTGATAAAGTCGTGCATCAGTCCATTGCGCACTAGATGTGTTAATGTCATACTTCATAGTGCTGATGTGCAGTGGAGGCTTTGTAGTGAATATACCTACTTTCAGTATTTTAATAAAAAGTAAATTAAATTCTGTTAATTCTTACATAATTTTCAACACAAATAATGTTAACTGTAGTATAAACTTAATGGTCAGCAAATGCTGATGGAAAACATTTTTTGGAAAACGATATTACGCAACATGGTTGTCATAGCATCAGGAACCATAGAATGATAATCTTTATATAGCGCCTTTCATAGTGGATCACCATCACAAAGTGCTTTACAAGATACGGGACTAGGGTTTGTGAACTATGCATCAGCTGCAGAGTCACTAAAAACAACGTTTCACCCGAAAGACTGAGCACAAGGAGGTTAAGTGACTTGCTCAGGGTCACACAATGAGTCAGTGAACCTCCTGGTTACTAGTTTGTTTCTTCAACCAATGGACCACACAGCCTCCTATGACCATTATTACATTTTTCGAACACTCGCTCCTGTAATAAATATCTAAAAGTTGGGAAGCTAGCAATGAGCTACCGAAAATACTTTTCAACAATGACCTTCTACTACTCTCTGTGTATGGAGCTAGGAATTCCATCACTTTCATGTACCGCCCCTCTTTTCTGACTGTTAAGCCCTGGCCGCTCTTGCCCTGTCATGCTTCTTTCTCTGATATGTGTCTCCAGGTTAGGCCATTGTTTCTTTACTTCCTCGACTACAATTGAAATAAAAAGTATATGCTTGTAATAGCCTATGCTGCACAAAATTCACGTTTTCATGTTTTATAATACATATCATTCATGCCCAAGTCCATGGCAATGTCTTTCCGTATGTGTTGTTTTTTTTTACAAAGTCTTTGTAATCTTTGTTGGATTTATCATAAATTAATTTTTGTTTGGCGGCACACACAATTAGATTTACCATTTTGTTTGAGGGTACTGCAATGACAATTACAGACTTGGTGCGCAAGGTGCAATAGGGAATGCACATGGTCGTTTTTGCTGTTTTAGACGCATGGTAGATTCGGATGCATTATTGGATCCAGTGTGCAATGGCCTTTAGTGTATAGACTTCATAACAAAAGCCCATTGAAGAACTAGTGCAACCCGTTACCAAAACAGAAAAATACACATATTTACTACAGTCTAGAAACACAATTTTAAACGGTCTGTTTTTTTTTTAAAGGTTTTCCACTCAATGTAAGCCCAGGCCTCAGTTTAGCAGGTGATTTAGGTACATTTAAAACTGCTGAGTGTGCAGAAGGCACTACAGATGGCAGGTCTATGTCCTACAGATTCCTTAGCCTTGTACACTTTGTGATTCAGGTATTTAAAGGAATTCCCATGGCAAAATACATTCCCTGTCAATTGATAGCTTTAAAAGCATTTTGATATCTTATACAATTGGCAGTTGGTAATGGTATACTGCAGTACAACAAGGGTAAAAATCTATTCTGAAGCTGTGTTCCATAGATTTTGTCCTGTGACTGCACTCTGCTTGCCGCCACTCTGTCTCAGCCGGTTCTGTGGGAGTTCATCACAAAGCACTCTGCAGTCACATGTCTTTCCAAAGAAGTCTCCATTAGTTCAGTTTAAATTCCAGTTCTGTTAGTCACCAAGTGAAGTCCGCCACAATACTTGACCTAGGATGGTCATATATGTTTCCTCATTATGTCCCCTGAGATTGCATAATGCAAATATTTGCAAAATAAATGTAAATCTTTAGTGTGAACAATGCAGGAAACTTATAATTGATACAGTATTGCTTCAGAAAATGACTCATCAAGGAGAAAAAGGAGCAAGGGTTATCGAGATTACTAATTAATTAGGACAGAGGTTATCTTTGCCAAGAGAGATCAGTACACGCATTCTAGAACAGTCAACTGTCCAAAAATGAAACTCCTTAATTAACATGCTGCCATTTTAGGTGCCAAGTGTTACTAAATAAGAAGCTTGTTTACTAGAACGCTGGGAGTTTAGCTCTTACTGAATTGCATCATCTCAAATTACTTGAATGTGTCTGACTACTTCTAGCTCTAAACCCCAAAGTGAGATTATGAAAGACTTCTCTGTTTGATTCTGATTTGTTGCATCACAATAATACATTTAACTTTGATTTTAAACACCTTTTTTGCAACACAAATGTACTGTACAATTGTCTCACATATACAAATGTCTTGTCTTGTGATTTACTGTAATCAGTGAATAGTTATGAAGTGAGGGAAGGTATTTTGTTTGAGTTGGGAAGCTTTTGGGCAGTAATGGTAGATGAAAGTCTGGGCAGTAGGTGTATAGGTGGTTGCTAGAACTTGTTGAGAGAAGTTGCCTACTCAATTGCCACCTTTTTTGTTACGGACTGCTGATGGAAAAAAACAATGCCTGGACATTGGGTATATATATATATATATATATATATATATATATATATATATATATATATATATATATATATATATATATATATATATATATATATATATATTATGATATTATACACTTTTTTGTACAATATGTCATATATCTCATATTTATATATTATATATATATATATATATATATATATATATATATATATATATATATATATATACAGTGCTACCCCCGTTATAACATGACCCGTTATAGTGCGGAGTCGGTTATAGCAAAGGTCATGGCTCTCATTTCCCCCATAATGCAATTTGACTTACAAATGCTGGGTTTCATTGTTCTTTTACATTACAGTATTTAAACCCATTTAAATTGAAACTGGGAAATATAGTACTTGTAAAGCTCCTGTGCTTGCAGTGTATTTTTTTTTTTTTTAATATAAAAGTAAATACAAACTGTCCGTAATGTTACAAAGCAAGTACGAAACAATACAAGTGTGTATAATCGTCTTTGGATTCTGTGTTTATTTACAGTTTACAGCATTTATTGTATAATATGTACATTTTAAATAAGAGTGGTGTAAACTTTAAACTGGTGGAATAGCAGTTTCTATTATACTGTATATATTGTAACGACCCGGGCAGGATTTATGTTTCAAGACTGCGGACCCTCTCTCTCTATCTCTCTCTCTCTCTCTCTCTCTCTCTCTCTCTCTCTCTCTCTCTCTCTGCAGCACAGGAGAAAACAATGGTAAGTATTGAAACTTACAAGGTGGTCTGGAACAGTTATAACACGATTGTTTGGCCCTGATTTCTGTTTTTTGGAAAATGAATAATAGAAAAATTCCATCTGAAGCATGAACTGGAGGAGTTCCCAGTGTAAGCTGATATTGGTGAAACCCTCCCTACCTAGACACATTTAAAGAATGCCATTGCTTCACATAGTAATGTTGTCAACAGGTTGTAAATCAGCAAAAGGCTAGTTTGTGCAATCTTGCGCCTTGCTGTGTAAAAACATGCAGCTTGTCTATGTCAACTATGACAGATCATTTCCAGTGTAGGTTAATAATTCAGATGTCGTGTGCACAGTTTGTAGTCACTGACAGTTGTACGAATATTTTGTGGAACATTGGATTACCAATAGACATTCATTTTGTCTAAACAAAAACTGGATGCATCGCCAGTGATTTTTATTTGTATTTACATGTAACCTAAGCCTATTGAATGCAAGTTCTTTGTGCTTCTAGGACAGAAACATGATTACTATATAAATCCTGCTGGTCCATTATCCATTTATTGATTTTGGCAGGACGAAAGCCCAACATGTAAATTGTGTATTTGTGTATAATGTGCCTGTGGCTGGAGCCTTAATTGAATGATTAACGATTTAATTAGGCTCCATCCACGTGGTATTTAATGAGGAGACAATCCTTTGATGATGGTTGGTGTCTGAAAAGAATGCTGGCGAGTTTGTGTTTGTTTGTTAATAAACGTACCCCCCCCCCCCCCCCCCCCCCCCCCCCCAGCTCTCATTCCTGACACTATCCTGTTACATTTGGTGTCAGCGTGGGATAGCACCACCTGGAGATTCAAAGCAGGACTGGGGCACACATTTATTAACAAACAAAAAACACACAAACAAATAAATAGGCACAATTTGGCTGTCAGGCTGGGCATTCGCCTTCACTAACCAAGTTCTCCACAACACAGTATGTACACAGTTCATCAGCACTCCTCAAACACCAACCTTCAACAAAGGATTTGTTAAATACCTTGTGGCTGGAGCCTAATTAATCATGAATCATTCTCCCATGTTTTCTGGCATGGATGATTTTAACCCTCTCCCTGCCAACCCTAGTTCAGCATTATCACACTTTTGCTCAAGCAGTGCTGTTTTTGCTTAATTTTTTTATCGTCAATATAGTAAGACTTTTTTTCTATTAATGACTGTTAAAGGTTAATAGCTTTTTGTTACAAAAATATAACATTTTTGTAATTTTTGTTTAATGAAGATATTTGTTTCCCTTATTGTCATTTTAGAAATGTAGCTTTTTGGGAGGTTTAGCTTTTAAAGAATGTGTCACTAGTCACAGGGTGATATATCAGTCAAAGCATTTACTGCCAGATGTTAATCTAAAACAAAGGAATAAATCAGTTTTCTAACACATTTTTAGCCCCATGCAGGAGTGATCAATGTTCATCCATACAAACCATGGCCAAGAAACCTCCGAGTAGAGACAGAAGAAAGCCGTGCAGGTTTTATCACTCGAGTGGAATATCATCCCCATTTGTCAGATCACAGCATATACCGACTTTGATTTTCCGAAACTCAGTTAATAAAACATGACAAAATTATTTGTTCTGTGTCTGTGCTGTGCCATTTCAGGTTTACTGCTTAGTGTTTTGAGAAGCCCTGTGTTAAATAAAGAAAAGAAAACTGAGTTACATTTACACACAAAAAAGTAATTATCTGTCTTGACTGTGCTCGGAGGCATACTTTTTTTTTTTTTCCCCTCCCCTAACCTAATTGTTAAGTTTTATGTTTGCCACACAATGACAAAGTGATTATTCTCAAGGAAGATCTACCAGTACATAATGAGGGATTAATCTCTAGTTAATTTGACACCAAATAGAAATGTATTATAAGGTTAATTCAGTTGACTTGTTGCTTAAACGACCTGGTCCAACTAAATAGAGTGGTTTTATCATATGATTTTGTTCAATTGTAACAAAAACACTGTTGGTAAAGTACAGAAAAAGGAAAGTAGATTGTTTTCGTTTCTGGTCAAATGTTAAACTGATTCCTTGTCTTTTAAACTAAAAGTTTCCCTTATTCTCAGGAATCGCCTTCATCCTTATTTTTATTTTACAGTTAAATAACGTTTGGCAAAATTTTAGCAGTGAAACTAAATCCAAGCACTAAAGGCAGTGAAGTATAAAATACATAATTGTGTGGAGTTCACTTCTTGACAGACATTAAATAGAGCTGGATAAAAGACCAGCTATTTCCCTTTAATTTCTTCCCCACCCCCTTAAAATGATACTGATTCCAACTCTTCAAATCAGGAAGCCACCAGCATTGCCTAAAAGCAGTCTTCTCAGGACCCTAATTAGCATGACTTGTTTGATAGATTTAGTCAACACTATTCATAGTAGAGGGGGAAGCACCGGTGCTAAATGTATCCAACCTGAAGACTTTTCAGCTTTAATGTCCTTTAATGATTTGTTAGATACTTTTGTAACAAATGTTGCGTCAAATTAACTGATAAGAGATTCTCTTTTGTCCTTTCGGCCATGAGCCAAGATGGAGGCTGTGTCTAGCACATGAGGCACCACCCCTCTTGCAAGTTTGAAATGTGAGCTGCCTGAATTTTTTTCTCCCTTCTGGCAAAGTGGTTGTGGCTGCTTGTGTGTGATGTGTGTATTGGGAGAGCGAGCAATGGATCACTAGACAGAGAAAAAGGAGATGCATCAGTAACAGCAATGTAGAACAAGGTGAGGAGATAAGCTTTTTTTTTGTTGTTTTTTTAACCCTTTAACTCTACAAAAACTGCAGCAGCTTCCTTCCTTCCTGTCTGTGCAGAGGCATTTCAGTCAAGCAAGCAAGCACTGCAATGTGTACCATGTAAGTGACAGACTCCTGCTGTCTATTCTGGTTTGTGAAGTTTTAAAGCTTAACCTGATTCTCCCTCCCATTGTCTCCTGAGGATTTGTAGCCTGAGTGCAAAGAGACCGGTGGCAAGTACAACATGAGCCCATTAGCAAAGACTCCATCTGTGATTGCTTTTGCTTGTGAAACCAGGAGACTAGCAATTAATAATTGATGTGTGTTGTGCAGTAGCTGGACAGGCAAAGAGAGAAAAGAGAGAGAGGGGAAAATAGAGTAAGGGTGCCCTCAGAGAGAAAGAGAGAAACAGAAAGCTTGAAAATAGCTACTGGCTTCTTCGTGTTGAGATTAAGGCTGCCTTGTTTGCCTTTGTTCTGCAATAGCTGATGCTTGCTTAGAAGTGTTTCCAGACATATGTGCCCTTTTCAGTGCAATGAAGAGAGGGGAATAAGACAGGGGCAGGAAGACATTGGTTTGCTGTCTGTGGGTAAGTCTGAAGTCTGAAGTCTGGTAATGGTGCATTAATGCAGGGGGGAGGCTCCACAGTACTATGTTCTGAAGAGGGCACTGTGGGTAAACCTGTAAGAGGGAAAAGATAGTACTTGGGGGTGGGGAGTGTTGAGTGGAACTAGAAAACCAGGGATGCATTTGAAGTAATAATGCAATTCTGCCCTTAAAGGGGGTGGGGTGGGGGTAGTGGAATTGAGTTTTAATCACAAGAACATTGCAATGGAGCACAAGTCACAGTTTTAACAGCTCAGCTCACTAGATTTGATCCAGATACTTACAAAAGTGTCAAAATATGTTTGATTATCTCCAAGAGACAAGTTGATCTATTTAAATGGAATTTCTCTGTGAAATCATTTGACAGCTTCTCACAAGCTTGCACTTATTGTATTCCAACATTTTTTCCCCATGCCAAAAGCATATGATATATACATGTGCAAGGCTGCAGAGTTAGTATTTATTGCAATCTGCAACACTGCACTATAAGTGTGTGTGTGTATATATCACTGAATCAATAGATTAGATGAGTAGGCATGTATATTGGCACATGCTTTATTGATCTACTGTTCTATTTCTTTTTTTATTATTTCTTTAGGCTCAGATTTAAACAACAATTACATTGCAGGCTGCTAAATCCTGATTTACTGAATGTTTTCTTGTTAATCATGATACTTTACACTACTTCCTGGTGTCTGAATGGTGTTCATGTTCACTTATGGCTGAAAGAAAACATGTTTTCACTTTTACTGTTAAAAAAATTGACCCTATATCAGTACACACCTACAACACAGTTGATTTCTGACAGCATGTAGAAGCACTTGACTGTAGTTCTGCTTGCTTAGTTTGTTTTAAGTCAGTATTTTGTTCAGCAGTTACAGCCTAACTTACCAAAAACATACATGTTTTTAGGGGTTTTTTTTATTTCATTTTCCTGTTTTTGTATTTATTTTGTACATATTTTCAAGTTCTATGTAAATCGTTTTTTTCAGGGCATTTGCTTTTTATATACTGTATGAAATTACTGTTTCTGGTTACTTTCCAAAATGCATGGCCATTTTTTTCTGTCCCAATTTGTAAAGTAACTCGACAGTACTTGTGTACTTAATTTGTACCTTTCTTTTGCTGTCTTCCACTGTGAAGTCTATATGGTCATGACACATTCTTCTGGGGTTTTTTGTGTGTCTAGGCATTTTTTTACATTTCGCCACAATTTGCAATTCTTTTTTAAATTGTCCCTATATAACTATAATATAGCTTTAAATCCTGCAAACAAGCCGCCTAATTGGAATCTAGTTTTAAATCTTGCAAGCAGTGTCTCCAATAGAAATGTGATGTCACTCAGTAGTTGGCGTGGGTTTAAAGTATTCAGAACAAATCAACGATAGATGTAGACATTGCCCTTGAGTAACCATGTCCAGTGTTTTTTCAGTGTTTATTGGCTATACACCGATTTATTTTTTTTTGTATTGAGGTGTTTTGTCAGGTTTTATCGGTTAAAACCAAAAATCATATGCCCTAATTATGACGTATAGTGTTAAAGAACATTTGGTAAACAAAGTCAATACTGTGCATTACTGTAACACAAAGTTTAATTCAGTTTAGAAGCTGAACTGAAACATGTTTACGCTGGTGATTTAGGTAATCACACCTTACATATTAGTGTGGTCCAGCGGTTAAAGTTCAGGGCTTGTAACCAGAAGGTCACCTCTGCCACTGGCTGACTCACTGTGGCCCTGAGCAAATCACTTAACCTCCTTGTGCTCTATCCTGCAGTTGAGATGTTAAGTCAATGTCCTATTGTAAGTGACTGCACATAATGCACAGTTCACAGCCTGTCTCTGTAAAGCGCTTTGTAATGAAAGGCGCTATATAAAAATAAAGATTTTATTATATTGCACCTGTTTATGAGAAATGTACATTTTAATTTTAAACAAAAACAATAAAATTAATATTAGTACTACTCTGTTTACAAAAATAAGTGACCTATGGAAAGGCCTTGATTGAACAACAATAAAAAAAATGCACCTTACTCGCACTTTAATGCTGCACTGAAGCCCTTTGTGAATTCGCAGTCACTTAGTATGACAGTGAATTACAGAAGCCATGGTCAGTGGTTTCCCTGTGCTAGTATCCTCTAAACATTACTTGATATCCCAAGCCTCATGTACCTTTAGGAAATATTCTTATGTGCTAAGAGTTTACCACACAGTTGGATAAAAGCCCTGCTGGGATCCCCAAGGCAAGTATGAGTAGATGGTTAACCAGGGCTAAGAGGCTGCAAAGAGAAGACTATTTATTGCAGCCCTTTATGTCAGAGTGAGGTGATAGCAACCACTTTAGCATAATGTCTCTTCCAGGCCTACACAATCCTAAAAGCCATTCCTTACAGCTGATTAATGGAGCATAAGCAAGTAAGAGTTCTATGTTATCATATTATAGCAGAAAACTATATACTGCTAGCTACACAATTAGGTGCCTTTTGAAAAATAGTAAATTTTTTTGTTTGTTTGTTTGTTTTGTTTAAAAAAAAAAAAACGCATTTAGTATTAATTAGGTAGTGGAAAATTCAGAATAATGTTGATTATATTTGTGAGTATTTGTGAAATATTGTTAACAATCTAGAAAAAAACTGTCTTTGATTTTCTCTTTGGATTCATTTGCATTATTTGAGGTTTTATATATATATATATATATATATATATATATATATATATATATATATATATATATATATATATAAAGTCACCTGATTGTCGTTTGAATAGTTTTATACACTGTGATTTGACAAAAAACTGTTTTTCAACTTGAAGCGAGTGCTTTCACAGAGGAAAGAGGAACAGAGATTAAAAAAAAAAAACACCAAGTAGTTCAGCAAGTTAATAATAGTTTATACTATGCAAGTTTCCTCTTTAGTTTAGGAAGAACAAGTTTAGGTTTAAAATACTTGCATCTGTTTTGAGGTAGTCCTACATATATTTCACTTTTTATGGTGCTGTAATTAACCCTACATTGTAGCTTGAATGTGCTAATGGACCACTTTTCTAAGATACAATTGAGTGCTGGGATACACAACATATTACAAATGTTTAAAATAAAATTGTTTTTAAAATTCTCTTTATAACTTGTTGATCTCTGTTGTGCCCTGCAGCCTATATCTATTCATATAAAACTATATCTGCCTATTATTTTACTGTCTAAACTGCCAAGTTTAAAATTAGTTTTGAATCTTGGCTGTTGTATTTTAGTAAGGGCATTCTAGAGTCTGTTTTTAGACATGAATGGAATTCTTCAACTATTTGACATTTTATTGTAAGTTTAAATCAGGGTTACCATTCTTTGTTTAAGTAATCAGGCAATATTAGCATTATTGTAAAAAAATTTGTATTAATTGCAAGATTTGGCATAGAAAAGTGTGGTTTGAATGAAGAAGTAGGTTGTTGACTTGAGCCCTTAAAAAACCGAGCCTTCATAAAAATAAATAAATAAATAAATAAATAAAGTATATTAGTCTAGTTCTAATTTGTTTTTACTAAATTACATTAACTAAGTGTAGACATTGAATGATGTAGAGTACAATTCCCTGTAAAACAACCATAAAAGCTGGAAGGCGCAAGCTGCTAGGTGTATTCTGGCTATATAGAGGCCTAACTGCATCAATGATTCACTGATTGTTTACTGCATATCCTGTATGTACGGTAGCAGTTAGAGATTGTTTGTGCGTCTCAACAGAAGATGAAAATTAGGTCTAGTAGGCAATTCACCAAACTCAGCATGCCTTTTAAGCCTCTAATGTCAATACATTATTACCACAACTTAGTGTTAGTGGTAAAGTTTTGCAATCAAAAGTGTTTTGTTTAAAGTTTATCAACCTAAGTTTAGCATAATGTGGTTTCACATACATATTCTGACTTGTGATAATCAAATAAATTCTAGTTTTTAGTTAGCAGAGATGTTCAACTTTCATATCCCATTTCTTATCAGCAAGTTGCAATCGTTTGCTTTTCATTTTAACACTTGATCCTGCATTTCGTTTGGAGCTCCCAGGCTCATAATTGGGCAGGTCCCGGTATTTAAAAGGTTTCATTCCTGTTGCTAATTGTCTAATTTCAGCACTAGGCACTATTTGCAGGACCAGAGATTTCACAGTCACAATAAGACCACATTAGTAATCTGACAAATTCAATCAGATTTAAAAATAGAAACTGTAACGGTTTAGAATAGACAAACAAACTTATTTCCCCACCCCTAGTAATTAGAATTACCAGGACATTTTAGCAGACATGCCTGGACATGCAAAAGTATATAACCACAACTACCTGCAAGTAAGAAATGATGAAATAAAAAACCCAACAAAAAAAACATATTTTTGTTTAGATCCACGTCTGAATTGCATAACTTACAGAACTGTGAAACCCTGCCAAGCCATGTCACAAAACATTTTTCTGTTCAAAATAAATTGTTGTACTTAATTATATATGATAAACAAGCCAGTTGGAAATGGAAAAAGCAGTTGGTGGATAACATCTTGTGTTGTTTCTTAATACCTACAGCTGTAACAGTTGTGGTAAACAAAAAATTGTGAAAGAGTATTTGAAGACTTTCTATATATAATATATATAAATATATATATTATTATATATATATATATATATATATATATATATATATATATATATATATATATATATATAGAACTGGGAGGGGGAAAAAAACTTCTGTGTATTTGGTTTATTGGTGTGCTTTTGACAGCTATTTTTCAGTTCATTGAAAAGTGTACTGTCCATACATGACAAACTTGCATAAAGTAACAATATAGAGTGATGCCATATATATATACTACCCATATAATACGATATACAGTATGTGGTCTAGTTTATTTAAACTGTGGAACTAAGTGTAAATTCAAATGTCCCAGAAATTGGAAGTATTAATGATGGCTGTGTATACTATTGGGTTACTTATGTGATTTTGATCAGGGTTTTCCAAACTGTGGGAATAACGAAAAGCAACAATAAAGTACTATGAAGAAAAAATAAGATTCTGATGAAAAATAACACTTCAGATTAAGTTTACTTAGTGTTACAGTTTTAAAAATGGTTTTAATTTGGGCCGCAGTCCCTAATGCAACTGAACAGGGGCCTGGGGTAAAAAAGTTTGGATAATGAAACACTGAAATACAGTCTGCAGTACGTCAATCAAGCTTACCTTGAAAACCAGAAACAATTGGACCATGTTTAATTTTTTAAGTTCCTACGACCTTTGAGTCTGACAAATGTGCAAGTAAACTGGAGCGTTTCAGAATTTTTTTAAATAATGTGAATAGGTTTCAAGTTCCAAAGATTACTGAAAATGTAGGTCGAACATCCATGCATTTCTGTGGATTGTTAATGCTGTATTTGGATTTTGCCTGTTTTTTTTTTATTTATTTATTTATTTTTATTTTATTATTTTTTTCCCCAAACCGGTCTTGGTCGTAAGTAGTAGGATTTCAATATATTATATATTGTAGCAGTTGCATTATGCGCCCAATAAAATGTTTAATTTGAACCCTACAGAGACCAACACCTGCAGGAGATGTCAGAGTGATACAGGTACTCTTACATGTTATGGCATTGTAAAAGTTGTGGAGTACATCAGTAAAATACTATTACCATCATCGCTTTTAGCTACCATTCTTCTAAATGCAAATCATCATATATATAATTAGTATTTGTTTATTTTTTCTAAATATCTTAATGAAGTCAAATATGGGAAGGTGTTTATTAAAACACCAGTTGTGTGGATGTGAGAAATTCTATGCAAATAAATTGCATGTTTCTTCTATAGCACTTTTTTTTTAAACCCTAAAGGCAATTATATACGACACCCTATTAATAGATTTTGCATTTCCATCTTTACCCTGATGCATTTCAGATATCATAAGTGTACTTTGTTCAAATTTATCCAAGTCTGAAAGTAGTATTTCTCTGATGTTTGTTGTATTGCTTGTACTTATTTGTTAATGCATTTGTTTTGGGTATGTGAGAAAAATGTCGCAGTGTGATTTGGTTTTTGTACTCAAGTCATTCTTGCTGCTTTGGTGTGATGTACAGTAAGGTATTTAGTTTCAGCAGCAGAAAGCATTCTGTGATCTATTTAAAGCATTCTCTGCACAAGAAAGGAATCTGAAAAATGCAGCTAGTTTGTTAAAACTATGACAATTGTGGGTCTTAACTTTTAATTGTGTGGCTGAGCTTAATGTCAACAGTGATTAAATAGGCGCACATTTTGTAAAGAAATGCTCAGTTCCTTTCTTAAAAGAATATGCTGGTGTGCTGGTATATACCATTTAATATGATAACATTTTTATGTTTTGCATTGTTTATTTTAATTGGACAAGAAAATGGTATCAATGGATATAACAAGCTGCCCTTACAGGGCATAAAAGGTCACTTGCATGTATTTGCATATGACATTCAGCTACAATGATTTGCCTTTTGTTTGGTATAGATCATTATATCATAACCAGCTAATCTTTCTTTTTAGAGCTGATACCAAGCTAATGTGATTTTATTATTTTAAAAAAGAACTGCTAACAATGTTTTCCTAGGATTATTACTAATTGATTGTTTAACAAATAAATACATTTCCTAAGTGCTCTTCATTATGTCTTACACCACAGTCCTTTAGACAAACCAGGCTTGAAAACAAAACTATAGGTAAATTCCACATTTATTAAAAGTGCTTTATATTTTAGACAGAAAAATAGAAATACACAATTATAAGCAACATCCTTTTTGAAATCAATACATTATCTAATTGAGTCTAGTTGAGACTGATGTCGATGGCAGGGTGTTTTCTGTCTCTGAGCCAACCAATTAGGTGAGGTTTATTGCAGTAGTCTATGGGGCCATATGCTATTTTATTTACACAAATAGGTTTATAAAACAAAGATGTGAGAAGCAAGATATAAACATACACCTACATATACATAGCAACCAAATCAGCATTTCAGATTTTGCTAAGAGCAGGCTAAAGGACGATGTTGTTTTGTTTATATTGCTTTTTTTCAGTGGTAAGGTTCTGGGTGCTTTCTTTTTTATGTATATGTAAGGTGCAAACGTATCCAGAAGTTTCTGTGAAGAGCCATGATTTGTCTTTAGTTTGAAATTCATTGTTTTAAAAACAAATGAGCCTGATTTTGGCATTGTATCACATTTTTTCTAGCTAACATTTACCTACAGTTAAAAAAAGGGGAATTGGGAAGGTTTAAGTGGTTCATGTCTTACGCAGATTATAACAACAAAGAGGAACGTAATGCTGCAGTGCCTGTCATGGCATTTCCAGATCCCCCAGTATAATGTTATACTAATATATTTGTATCTGATAATAATACAAGTGACTTCTCATCCAAAATCCAAAAAGAACATCTTTATGACATTACCCAGCTAAGGAGCCTTTTGACTACAGCCTCCCATGTCATTAGTTCATCCATATTTTCACTCTTTAAAGTTTCACAGTTTGTTTGCTTATTACTGACCCTGCAACCTTAGTACATAGACAAAGACAACATGGTTTTACAAGTACCCTTTATTAGTTGAACTTTGAAATACCTGCTAACTGTAGGAAACTACCACTGTGTTGTACTTTAGTTTAATATACAGTACAGTACAGTTGCCAAGAAATAAAACAAAGCCACAAGCCTAACCTTTTCCTGTTTAGAAACTGCAACAGATACACTGCTGCTTCTGTTTACACTGCAGAAATCCATAAAAGGCGCGGTGTTGCCTGTCCTGTAGAGCCTCTAGAAATGTGTATTCAGACTTGATTTTAACCATAGCTGAGCCACATCCCAGCAATGTTGGTAGGGGGACATAGCCATAATGGACAGAGGTACCTCTCATTCCTGTTGAAAGAAAGGGAAAGTAGAAAGCATCATTAAAACATTACAGTAAGTTGAAATTTGAAGTGACTAAGAATTTTGGGAAGTTTACAGTTTGAAACTTGTACATCCTTTTGTAAATTATGGTGGTGTTAATGTGTGTCGTACGGGACGGTATTTTTTTCCCCCCCTGTATCTTCCTGTGACTGTTTTTAATGAATGTTACATGAACAGCAACTTGCAGCCACATGCCTGAAGACCTTGCTGACAACAAGGCACTGTTGCCTCAGTGAGTAATGCACTATTAATAAAATGCAACATTTTATTCTTATTTTTGTTTTGGCCAAGACTAAATGTCTTGGCTTTCATTAACTATAATGCTTGATAGTCCAGTGGAATGTGTACAAAAGTGTCCCACTCGCATTTGTTATGAGCAGGGATTGTAGCTTTCTGCAAAAAAAAAAAAAAAAAAAAAAACATTCTCTGATAAAAACAATAAAAATCTGTGTTCCACAATTAAAATAAAAGGCTAAAATTGGTACACTTTCAAATTCTAAGGAAGTTACAAGCTCACCAGTGCCACAAATCAGTAATATAAACAAACTTACAATTTTACTTTAAACATTACAAAAATGTTTGTGTTATAATAATAAACAAAAAATAATATTCATGTTAGTTTAGCTCTGAGTTAGTCTTTGTTATCTGGATGGCTATTGCCAGACTCATTGGCCCAATCTTAGGGGTGATTTTTATTGTTTTTGGCATCTTAAGCAGCATGTTTAGTAGTAACAACACAGTGGATACCAAAGTAAACTGCAGCTACGTTTCAGTATGAATGTGACAGTGCTCCTTGTTCAGCCTTGACCTCTGTAGACCAGAAGCAGTTTTACCGAAGTCTGTTTGTGTAAATTTAAAGCAAAATTGTCTGTGCTGATGATTATATGTGAGAAGTAAATTGATTTGGTTATCTAACAAACAAACAAAAAAAAACCTTGCATCTTTTTTGGCCAGCGCCAGGTGTAAGACAAAAAAATCTGTGAAAAGCAGAGAAAATCTGATTTTCCTAGGATCCCTGGTTATGAGGCAGTTTTAAGTTTCAGAGTTATTCATATATTATTTAGTCCTTCCTAATTTACCACACCACTAAAAAAGACAACCCCCCCCAAAAAAAAACACAGTACTTGAGTAATTACAATAAAACCACATTGTAGGGAGATGTAATAATAATTTTATGATGAAATATTTTTTGCCAGTTATAAGCTGTTTTCTAGCTGACAGTAGTCTACATTGAAATGAAAATGTTTGTATGTGGAAGGTTATAGATTGTACAGCACACATTATATATATAGGGCCTTGCACAGGATTACATTTAAGGGATGGGGGCAGTCGTTAAAAACAACAGCTCCTGGTATCTTGTACCATACTGCAGTAAGAGAATGTAACCTATTACTTGTAAATGACTGCTTGGAAAACATGATTATTTTAAGGCTTATGATTATTGTCAGTGATTAAAAGATCGGTGCAGGTTGCTGTGGTCACTAAAAGGGTTCAGCACTGTGATAATTGATCAAAACACCAATTTAGACATTGATAGGGATGCATTGCAACTCTGTCACAAAGAACCTTTAGCTGACAAGTTCAGTTAGTCATGCAAGTGCTATTAATGTACCTTTCTCGCCCTTTTCCCATTCTGTACGTGACATAAACACTGATTGGGGTGGGCTGGTCTGAGTGGTGACGTCAGTCTTGGAAGAAACACACAGCTGCTTGCACTGTTTAATAAACACACAGAAAATAAAAGGTTGAACAACACTTAACGAAACAATGCCGCGGTGGCCAAAACAAAATAGACAAAACAGACTGTGGACAAACACTAAACAAGTATCATGCTGGCCCTACAGCACAGTAGCAATAATTAATTATTTTATTAATTATTTCTACACTGTCTCACGTTCCTTCTCCCTGAACACCCAACCCAGAGTGAGTGATTTGTTCCTCTATATATACAGCTGTGCCGAGATTCAATTTCTAATTAATCATTCACTTGAATCTCAGCACATTAACTAAATTTGTGCAGTCCTGTGATCACATACTATACAAATTTTAATCTGCACGTGAAGTGATTGTGCCATCTTCGTCTCTAAATACAAATATACATTTTATAACACTAATGCTACATAACCCCACAATATATCCCGTGCACCAATACATATACACCAACACTAATACACCACACGCAACATATAAACATAAAATACACACAAGGGTGGGGCACACTGCCACAGTCCCACAGCCCACAACTGCTGCTTCTTCTACCGTAAGGCCCTAAGTGCATGTTGCTGTTCAGCTGCAAACACACAAATACTTCATTTGGCTGTAATTCATCATTCACTTGCAACAGGCGCAATGGCCATGTGGCCAGCAGGAGCCTCTTTTTAGCTGCTTGTACTCTGAAATGGCTCATATAATATAGCCAGTCAGTCTAGCAAAAAGGAGCCTAAGTACTGATTGACACAGTGCCGGTGTGGCCCTCGCTGCCCAGGGAAAGAGTGTGTGATCTGGGAATGGGTGGGAACTGCTTGTGCTTCTTCAGTGTGGAAAGGAAGGGACAAATGTACTGTACAGTTGTGTACTTTTTCAGCTTTCACCAGTGTCATAAAGTTGAATCTGTATATTAGTAAAACACTGTCAATCTTTGTCATAAAGGATCATATCATCCCTTTATCATAATTGTTAGGGCTATATCATCTGGATTGTAACATTAAAAGTAAAGCCCAATGCAATTCCAATGATTTGCTATAATGGAAGTAAAACTAATACTTGCATGCTTATTCTGTTCTAGAACATTCTTATGCTTATTCTCTTCTTGAATTTCAGTCTCAAACCAAATATATGGTTTCATTGCAAGCGACTTCTTTTTAACTAAAGCTGGTATTCACTGATCTTTCAAAAATGTACGTCTGGATTGCTTTGTGATGCATTTATACAAGGTTTAAGTTAGACAAGATTGGCAGAAAACCCAGTCTGGCTCCTGCTGTTCCATGGAAGACAATTTGAAGACTGTTTGCCAAGTAGTTAAGGCAGCGCTTTTACTCTAGGTAGCTCTTTTGAAAATGGGTGTTTCATTTTGTTCTCCATTTTCAGAGCGATAGGAGTGTAGAAGAGGCATTGTGTACATGTATCACATTTTATTTTTATTTGCTGTCAGCAGATGCAGGTTCGTGGTTTCACATGGCTTTTGCTGAAATGTTTTTATGATGGCAGGAATGAGAGTTCTTACTGCAGTGCTTCGCACATTTCTGCACAGGATTTAGTAAAGCTTTTATTTGAAATGTAAAGGTGATCCAATAACGACACCATGTCTTCCTTGACCCTGTCCACAGCCTTTGACCTCACCTGGTAATAACTGAACAACTTTGTATAATGATGACCTTTTGTACTGTATGCTAGACCTTTGTTCCCCTCCAAGTGTATAACTGCCATTAAAAAAAAAAACACTAGGGTTTTAAACAACTGATATCACACTAGCAGGGTTCTACTGAACTAAATAATGTTCCTAGGTTACATCTCTCCCCCACTGACTGCTGACGCTGTCGAACTAAAATAAAGACTTAACCGTGTAGTGAAAATTAGACTTGGCTCATCTCTGGTATAATCATAACTTTTTTTAACTTATGAGAAGGGCTTAACCTGGCAAAGCTTTATGAGTGTGCTGGACCAGCGCACATGTTCCCTGAAACAGACCAGGAAAGCCTGACAGTAATTTAAATTTTAACTTTGTGAAAGGTCTGCCAGAGCCCATATGTTGCTGT
This sequence comes from Polyodon spathula, assembly GCF_017654505.1. Taxonomy (NCBI): domain Eukaryota; kingdom Metazoa; phylum Chordata; class Actinopteri; order Acipenseriformes; family Polyodontidae; genus Polyodon; species Polyodon spathula. The sequence goes on along the minus strand of NC_054546.1, from coordinate 10,864,760 downwards.
GGCTTGAAATTAATTCAGTACTTACATCATATTCCAGGGATTGAATGAATGCACCTCATCTTTTTTTTTTTTTTTTGGTTATGAATGCTTGACACAAAGAGGAATCTTTGCTGTACCATTCTCGTTGCACTCTTTAACATATTTAAGAGCATTTCTACAACTTTCTTTAGTAGTGCATCTGTCAATCAACTGTAACGTAAAAGTCTTGAAATGATTAGTTTACCATTGTTATACCTTTTGTAGCACTTTGTAGCCAGTTGATTTTTAGAGGTTTTAACTATAATAAAGGTTAAACCCACTTCATTGAAAGAAGTAGGAAATTAAGTGCCTGAGGTATTCTGTTCGCAAATGCTTGGGTGTGTTTGGTAAGTAAGGCTGAATTTAGATAGCAGGCAGAAATACTTTGCATGGCTTTTAAGGTGATTTAGGTAACCAGGGAAACATGTCTTTCATTTGGAATGTACTTTTAGCAGTGGGAGGGTAACACATTCACGGCTTTACAAAAAGGTGCTGTTCAGGGCTTCAGTTGGCAGGGGTGTTCTAAGGTTCCCTTAAAAATGACAGAAGCCAGAGCCTTCAAAGGTTTCTAACTACCAGCAGTTGTGGATTGTATTTCTGACTTTCTTATTTTGAACATGGCTCTGTACCATTTTGGAAAACAGTCCATAAGCTACTGCAACACATAACTTTAAGCAATTGACCATCACACAACCTTTTTGAGTTGCTGAGGTTTAATTTGCTTGCATTTTCAGGTGGGAGTTAAAATCTAAAACAGGCTGCATTTTATCTTTTCTACACTTTATATTAAAGTTTACATCGTACAGTACACGGTAAAACTTAAAAACTTACAAGCACGGTAAAAAGGAGTGTTTATATATATATATATATATATATATATATATATATATATATATATATATATATATATATATATATATATATCCTATATATATATATATATCTGCTGTGTGTAAATGCCAAAGATTGAGGGCTGGTTGGTATTTTTTTTATTTCACAGAAGACAGGTTAAAAAGCGGCTGTTCGGATAATAGAGGTGTTCTGATAACCAGGGGTCCAGATAATCAGTTTAACTGCACATACCTTAGCAGAAACTACAGCACACTATACCAAGCAAGACTTTTTTTTTTAGCTGCAAACCATAAAGAGCTTTTGCAAGAATATGTGAAGGAGTTGTTAATTGTAATTTACACCTGTTTTAAGACACATGTATGATAAAACACATGTAGCTTCTCACAACATACAGTATGTCGAACATAATCCCTAGGATCGTAAGCCCTTGAATGGACATTCTTGTTCTAACGATTCCAGATTCCAGTCTTAACACCTTTTAAAAAACATTCTGTAACATTAGATCAGTGTCTGTCAAAAGCGTAATAAGTAATAACAGCCAACTTGCTTCACAACTGTAGCTGGATAGCATGTAATAAATTTTAAAACTCTAATTGCTTTGCAATAGGAATAACCACTAATAGTTAGCATCAGGCTCTAAATATCCATATGGCTTATTTCTGTGCATGTACATGTCTCTTAGCTGTCAATCGTACCATGTCTTAGAATTCCGTGGGCATTAGTCTAAAGAAACAATAAGCTCATTTTACTCTAAGATAGTGGACTTTACACATGAAGTTGGAGGGTCATAGTTTTGGGATATATGTATTGCATATATTTTGTGTCTAACTACATCTCTTGGTGTTGTTCATTATGGCCATTACAGTGTGCACAAAATACATTGCAAGCTACTGTTGTTATCAAACTGACTAGGTAAGAGTTATGTTGTTCTTAAAAAATGCTCCACAGGAAATAGTGCTCTTCAAAGACCAAGGGCTGTATTTAAGGTTTATTGAAGCATTGTTAGAAGCATTCTAAATCGGTTATTTATGACATCCAGCGCTCTGGGGTAATTGTATTAGCCTTGTACCACCAATAAGGAACATATTTTGTTCAGTTGCATCCTGGATTGTTTTTATTGTTTTAACTGTAATTGAGCTGTCAGACACAATTTAATTTAGGAGTTCTAAAGCTTTATAGTCCTGTCACCACTTTTCCCAGAATGTTTGCCTTTTTGGTAGTATGCTACTCTGGTTTTTGCAAGCCAGTGTGATACACAGTTAAAGTGTTGCTTCTGCCAGGCGAGAGACTGGTATCCGTGGTTCATGGGAGAGCAGGTGCTCCTTAGAGAAGAGAGAAAAGCAGACCGGAGCCTTGGGTGTTTGCCATACCTGCTGGATTATAGCTAGCTAGGTCAGGATTGAGAGACATCAGATAAGTGCATGGCTGGTGACAGGCCTTTCTTCCAGTGGGAATCCTATCTAAATGGAATTAGGAGTTTAAAGAGTGCAATTAAAATTATTACATAATATGTTATACCATTCTCCTTTATTTAAAATTATGTGAGAGGGGGCTTCTGAGTGGCGTCCTATAGCCTGGGGGGTTGGGGAGGGATTAGGTCGGACAGGGTGTCCTTGGCTCACTGCGCACCAGCGACCTCTGTAGACTGGCCGGGCTCCTGCAGGCTTTCCTGTAAGCTGTCCAGAGCTGCGTTGTCCTCCGACGCTGTAGCTCTGGGTTGGCTGCATAGCGGGCCAGAGTGAAAAAAAGCAGTCGGCTGACGGCACACATTTCAGAGGACAGCGTAAGCTTGTCTTCGTCGATCCCGAGTCAGCGCAGGGGTGGTGGCGGTGAGCTGAGCTTAAAATACAATTGGATATTTCAAACTGGGAGACAAATGGGGTAAAATCAATTGGCGACTACTAAATCTTTATTTAAAAAAAAAAAAAAAACTGGTGTAAGACAGTTTCAGATCTGAACAAATATATTTTAGTATATTCTTTTTTTAATTAATCAATCTAAATCGTGGCATGCGCTAACTAAAATATACTGTCAAAAGGATGGACCACATACAGTAATGTCTCTGACACTACTGGGAAAAATAAAACTTGTCCTGGTTGCCCATAGGTAAACCAAAGCCATATTTGGAGAGTGATGGAGTGGATATGCAACCAAGAGAGGAAACAGAGTATGAAATATCCTATTCAGACACAGGCCATTGTATGGTGTCGTCTGGGAGTTTGGCGCCTTTGAAAAAGAACCAATGGATAATGTCTCGCATCTGAAAAGTGCTATGTGACTTGGGAATAAGGCTGGATGAATGAAGGATACATTTGTGTTGTAAAGCTTTGTAAAGAAATCATCCCACCCCCCACCCCCCACAGTATTAGAGAAACAGAGTCCTAAGATCTATCATTGCCCAGTTTAATAAGATTTAAGAATGCATTGAGAATAAACATTTATTGCATGAACCACTGTAAAGTTCCTGATGCGGTGTAAGAAGTCTGCCTAGCCATCTATTGAATTAGCTTCTGCAGCAGAAAAAACACAGTCCTGCTATTGTGGTCCTCCAGCAGCCCCTGGGGAGTTTTTAAATGGAGAAATTGCTAGGCCTGTTTGTCCTCTCACTTTGTAACCTGTTATACGAGAAGTACATTTAGAGTCTCTCCATAAATAAGATGCCAGCCCATTTAAACATGTTTTCTAACAAGAAGGTGTGAGTTAGTGAGGTGATAAGCTGTTACTAACGGTAGGGTCTAATAATTTCCATTTAAGTAGTTTGGTGATCCTGTTCTCCCTCTTCAGACCTTATCTGCTGTTGTTGGCACACTGTGAGTTCAGCTGCTAGGTTGGCAACGTTTTATTTACAGTTTGGGTGATTTGGCAATGTCTTGATCACTGAAGTGATGTGTGCTTTACAAGAGTGGATATAGAGTTTTATACTAAAACTTAAGTATACACTTCAAGTGGAATTGTATTTACTCATTCTTAGTGTAATGAGCGGGTAACTCCGTTCTTGATGTGAAGTTGGGGTACCAGGTCCATGTCTCTCTTTTTTTATTTATTTATTTTTTATTTAGAGCTTGCTACATAATGTAAATATTAATTCACACAGCTGTACATTCAGGTTCTACCATCTGTTTCTCTAAAAAGCCAAATGTATGATGTGACGTAAGGGAACATGTTTTACTAATTCAGACACTACTTTTGCTTTTAAACAACAACATATGAACACAAAAGACCTCAAGAGGATTAAGTCCCTTTGTATGTCATACTTTAGAGTTCTACGTATATCTTGATCACATTAGTCTGGGTTTGGTATTAATGAAAAATGGACCAGATATTGCAGAATTAAAACTCTATTTCCCTGGGATAAAACTCAAGTAGCATTATTAGCTGGAAAAGCAGCAAAGTGTGGCCAAACTTGAAGGAAATTATTCCTCGGAAGAATTTGAATGGAGACATAAAGTTATATCAAACAGCTGTATTGCTATATTTAACAATATTTAAAATAATAATTTTTAAAAAATTAGAGAGCAAGATAATTACTAGTTTTTCCGAAATATAACAAAAAAGAAATATATTAAAGAAAACGAAGTCCTGTTGTTTTGGCTTCAATAAAATATGAATGAATAAATGTTGCAGCTTCCGCATAGAAAATGAAAGTCATTATCAGGAAAGGAAATGTAGTTAGTCATTCTCAGCATCTCGCTGACATTCATCCAAAAGGCCCACTCTAGTAGTTAAAATATTACACTGCATTAAGGTCAAATGTACGGACTGATCGGTCATGAATTATACAGGGGTTATTACTGTCTGATCAATAAACTAGAGTAAAAAAAGACAGACATAGGCTGTCTGCAGCGTTGGACACCTGCCTTACCAACAAACAAAGCAGCTGCCTACTGTAGCTCTGTGTTGCTTTATTAAAACAGGAGAAGAAGAAAGACTACTAGCACCATCTGTAGCTGCCTTTTGTAGTTTCCTCCTCAACTTTATACATAGTCTGAACTTCACGTGCTCTGTATTTAAATGAGCAGAGCTGCTCTCAATACTATGTGCAGTGTGTATAGCTAGATACAGTACGATTGGATTGTTTTGTGCCATGTGCAGTGCTTTCCATGTACATATTCTGTCATCTTCCCTGCATCCACCCTCCACCATCCGACTATGTTTTATGTTTAAATAAACTTTTAAAAGCTGTTTTTTCATGTTAGATAGGAGAGAAGGCTTCATAAATTCTACTGATATGTATGAGCAGTGTAATGTATTTGTAACATATGTAATTTTGTTTTTGTACATACTTATTTGAGATATCACAACATCAATTTACTAACACTGACGTTGAAACAAACCCCAAACTTCAGTTTGAGCTCTAATGCAGTGTTGTGCAAACTTTCTAAATGCCGCCCCCCCCATCCCTTTTTGTCATGCATTTTGTTGCCCCCTCCCATATTAAAACGTTTGACCTTAACTTTACATTTTAACAGTTGTTGTTTTTTTCCCCCCTAATTTCATGTAAATTTCGTATTCTTTCCTTAATCACAAAAAGTCCAAATTTAGCTAAATACATACACGTATCACAAATTCAATCATTATATATATATATATATATATATATATATATATATATATATATATATATATTATCCACTTAGCGAGTGAACATTTAGCTAACATGTTAAACCTGGGTTTCTAATCAGTTAATAAGTATTTTGTTTACACTTGCCAAGTCAACATTTTGCTAACATTTCTAACAAATAAGTCAGTAAAACAAATACATGTAACTTAAATCTTTTTTTTTTTTTTTTTTTTTACTTTTACCTGACAGATAAATCTTAAAAATATTATCGTTCAGCAATTAATTCTTGGGTTTTAACAAAATAAAGTATGCAAACCGGGAGCGAAGAGAACGACACGAATACAGCTCGAGTACAAAAAAAAATATGTAGTCATGAAAAGAAAAGGCTGTAGTCTCACTTAGCTCTTTTTGTGGAGACAAAATAAAACACAAAAGAGCACGGGTACTCCACACACTAAAAAAAGGAAACAGTTCGGGGAATACCACCGGCTTGTTAAACAGCTAGTGTGATTATTATTATTATTGGTCAACATTATTACAACAAAGAAGTTTCATTTTACAGAAATACGAAACCAGTGTTTGGTGCTCCTCGTCACTTTGACTAAAATTAAGGTGAAATAAAGAGAGATAGACATACCATCAATTTCCAATTGTTCTGCTATTTCTTGACATGTGGCGGCCTTCTTTTTATTGTCTTTATTACCACGGATACTGTCATCACAAAAAAACATTTTATTTTTCGACTTTAATAATTAAATTCTCATTGATGTCGACCTTTATTTTTTTCCCCTGCGGTAATCTCTGCGTGAGCGAGACACTGACAGTCTGACAGCCACTACCTTTGACCTGATTTCTGATTGGTCCATTACGACGCGAACGCTTGTAGCGAAATTCAAATGTATTTCTATATTTGCTCGCTTCGCTTGCGTTGTGCATTACTCCATTTAAGTCAATAGTTTTAATTATATATTTAGTATTTAGCTAAAGCTGGACGTTTTGTTGTTAAATCTTGGATAAAAAATAGGCGATTGACGTTAAATCCTGGACAAAATGGCTGTTAAAACATTAGTGTTTCTTTTTACACTTGTCGCCACTGTTCACTGCACTTTCACTGACACGCTCGCCAATTAAAACATAATTTCTCTGGTCTCTGGTTCTACAAGTACTAAAGTGATCGTAAACAGCTCATTTGAAAGGCAAGAACTTGGCCTAATTAGCTGTCATTTATGTGTTTATTTAAAATGTGTGTGTGTATATGTTTATATATATATATGTGTATATATATATATATATATATATATATATATATATATATGTATATATGTATGTATGTATATATATATATATATATATATATATATATATATGTATGTATGTATGTATGTATGTATATGTATATTATGTATGTATATATATATATATATATATATATATATATATATATATATATATATATATATATATATATATATATATATATATATAGTCTCGCCCGCCTTAGTGATTCTTCACGCCCCGCCTTCCCAATTTGCGCACCACTGCTCTAATATATGAATTGGCATCTGATCCAAAGTCAGTGAACGTTTTAGACATTCCTCTTGTATGCTGAAATTGTATACAATCTGAAGAAAAAACATTAGCCGTAATGATTATGGGCTTGGAGTACTGGAAAAACACAACACTGTGTATTGCATTGCATGTATGCACACAGTAGAACCTGGTGTTCAAGACTAGAACAACACTTAGGATGACTGCTTCCATTTCACAGCGCTGTAATTGCTCTGGGCCAGGGAAAGCTTAAGCAGCCGCAGTTATTTTGACATGGCTGAGTGTGAGCTGCTGCTGCTGCAGCTAGTTGTCAAAACACTTTGTTTCTCCCTCTTAGAACTCAAGTGCTGGTCTGTACATCACAACAAAGAGTCCCTGCCCTTAGTGGTGATAATATCTACACAGGCTTTTTTTTTTTCTTTTTTTTTTTTTTTTTTCAAAAAAAAGGGAAATGATCTTTTGTAGCTATCACATTACTGATGATGTTCTGTAGATGAAAAGCACATGATTTGATCAAATGGTTTTTGACAGGTTGGTTACCTAACAGAGAAGCAGGTTTGGTCGTATCACAGGCGAGTTGAATTTTGATGTTGCAGTGAACCCTTATGGTGGATAATAGAAGTGACAGCTGTGTGATTTTTTTTTTTTTTTTTTTTTTTTTTATTGCTGCATTCTGTGAAATAAGAAAAAAGTACTACTTTATTTGTAATATATCTGGTTTTTAAATTAATAGCATTGCTTCAATGTATATCGTTTTCTTTTTAATTAAATGCCAGTGTTTTAGATAATGCCTGCAGTATTTTGGTGTGCACATTTGTATTTGAAGTAGGGATATTTTTTCTTATCTTAAAATATATCTAATATATTTAAAATACAACACCCATATTAATCTTATGGAACTGGGAAAATGAATAACCAGACTGCTAAAGTATTTGATTCTTGGAGAAAAGCTCTTCAAAACATCTGCGATTTAATTGTTTTTGGTTCCACATTTGTGCCAAGAGAAAAAGCACTTGCATTCCTGAAGACATTAGAACAGAGTAGTAATGGAGAGTGCTGTGTGCCATGTTCAGTGATTTAAGGCAAGTTTGGCTAAGCTGTTTATCAGACATTTTTGCCTTCCGTCATTTGCTACTAAGTGCTGATGAGTATTTTGTTTGGCCCTTCACAGCCCTCCTGTCATCGTGGTGCGAGGAATTGGGGCGGCTATTGCTTCTCCGTCACCAGAAGAACCGCCAGAGCGAACCTCCAGGGAAAATACCCATGCAGCCGCCCATGAACTCTATGAACTCTATGAACTCTATGAACTCCATGGGCTCCATGAAGCCCACACTCTCGCACGGGTCAGTGCCAAAATAACTCCTCTTTTAACTACTGTTAAGATGCGCCTTATCAATTTTTTTTCTATGTAATCAATGGACAGTTTTCCTTTACAATGGTACAATATTTTAAGTGTATACATTCTCAGCACTAAATAATTATAGGTAATATATTTAATCTCCATTCTGGTTTTGCATAATTAGTGCATCATTGTGACACAGCATCCAGTTCTGTTTATTTCTCCCCCCCCCCCCCATCTGAATATTATTATTTTCAAAGATAAATGTACTTGCTTGGTTGAATGATGTGTTTGTGTTCATGTCTATTAATGCAATGTATATATTATATAACAATTACTAGTTTCTGTATTTCTTAGCTATGGGTCATTTACTGTTAAACGTTGGATTCATTGTGCTGAATATCACTTTTTAAGATTTGCCTGTGATATTAAATACCATGGTTTTGACAGTGGGATTTACAAGAAACGCATACAGTGCTGTATTTATATTGTTATTTTCTATTTAAATTGCTTTACTAACCCATGTATTTTAGAGCTGTCTTAAAATTGATGTTATTTAGAATATATATGTCAACAGCATTGCCAAACAAGCAGCTGCCAAAGAACCTGTAAGATAAATTGTAGATTCCCTCTTTAGAGATATGTATATGCATACTGTATTATTAATTTGATGTAAAGGGAGCTCAGTGTTCAGAAGACCATGCTTGTTTTTTATTTAATATACTTTTTCTGATTTCTGCAGTGATGGGTCATTTTCTTATGACTCAGTTCCTTGGCAACAAAATACTAATCAGCCCCCAGGTTCATTGTCTGTGGTTACAACGGTTTGGGGTGTAACCAACACTTCCCAAAGCCAGGTGAGTGTTTGTAAATATAAAATGGAAAATGTTAAGCACCGTGTTAAATACACGTTCAGGTGTTTTTCTATATTCGCATTCTTTTTCCCATCATGCTCTGTTTCTGCTTTATTCTTGTATTTTTTCTTCTTGGGTAACAGTTTATTCTTTTGGCTTCCAAACAGGTTCTGGGAAATCCAATGGCAAATACTAACAATCCCATGAACCCTGGTGGTAATCCCATGGCATCTGGGATGTCCACCAACAATCCTGGCATGAACTCGCCTCAGTTCCCTGGTCAGCAGCAACAGTTCTCAGCCAAGACTGGCTCCAATCAACAGTACATGCAGCAGGGCATGTATGGACGGCCTAGTTACCCAGGAGGGGGAAGCTTTGGAGGGAGGTAAGATATCTGAACTGTAGTAAAGGGCAACAGAAGATGATTGTATGTGCTGGAGAGGAACTTTAATTATAACATAGGCTTCACCAAAAAAAAAAATAAACATCATATTTAAAAATAGTGTGTAGTATTGTCAGTGAAATTAGGAGTAACCAATACAATTAGGATGAAAGACTGTATAGGTTAGGACCCAGTGGAAGCAATACAAACTATTTCTGGCTATAGTATTGAACTGTGCTGTTGAGCCCAACTGTTGGTGTCTGTTGTAATGAGTTGTTTCCCTGATATTTTTCAGTTATCCAGGTGGTCCCAATACCCCAGGCGGTATGGGTATTCCCCAACACACGCGGCCTCCAAATGATTTCACCCAGCCTGCCGCTGCCGCTGCCGCAGCTGCAGTTGCTGCTGCTGCTGCCACGGCAACAGCCACGGCCACGGCCACTGTGGCAGCACTCCAGGAAACACAGAACAAGGACATGAACCAGTATGGATCGGTAAGAAAGGCTCTAGAGACACCCAGAAAACATTAGGGTTTTGATTGTGGGTTTTAATAGCTTATGAGTATTGTGTGCCACGTGTATTGAAGAAAAGTCACAATAAAAAGAGAAGTCTCCATAATATTTAGTATCGCATGATCTGGCTGGGACTGTGGTTGGAGCACTGGTCAGCTTGCTCACAGCTAGTGCCTGTTTCTGCCTGCTCCTGGGTCACAACTGTGAGCTCATTTAACAGTGTGGGGCGGCTGGCTCCAGATGTTGTTCTTTCTGTCTTTAAGGCAACTGCTTTCCTCCTTGTGAGTGGGCCTCTGCCATGTGCACTCCGTACAGTAACCTGAGCTCTTGCATTCCAACACTACTTTAGAGTTTTGCGACATTAAGACAGCCATTTTACAAAGTATGGGTTGTTTTTCCATGCACATGTTTGCAGAAACCACTGCGTCATCAGAGGAATTGTTTACAATTGAAACTGCTCTGACTTGTTTGCTATGCATGGGATATAAACTGCAGCATTCATTAGTCACTTTTCCTTTGACTTGCTACATGACTGCAGTTATAACATTATGCAAAACAGTAGTAGCTTAATATAATCTCCCATAATGTAAAAAATAATAATTGCAGCTGACCCACATACCTGGTTTGTGTGTTATAGAGATCTGCAAAATATGTATATTATTCTTAGATAATTCCCTTTTGAGACAGTTGTAATATTCACAGCCTATAGAATTGAGACAATCTATTATTTTCTCCTCAGGTGTGTTCTTCTTTCCAGATGGGGCCAACCCAGACCTATAACAACCAGTATATGAACCAGCCTGGTCCTCGCGGGCCCCCTTCCATGCCAGGCCTAATGAACACTGCTAGTATGGGGGCGGGGATGACGGCTTCCAACATGAGCGGCCCACCCATGGGCATGAACCAGCCAAGGCCTCCAGGAATGAACCCCTTCGGAAACCACAGCCAGAGAATGCCTCAGCAGGGCTATCCAGGTCCAAGGCCCCAGTCAATGCCTATGCCAGGGATGAAGAGGCCTTACCCAGGAGAGGTGAGAACTAAATTATTATCATTGAAGTGTAGTTAATTGACATGTTTAAGCTTTATTTGTTGGCATTTCACAATTGTTAAAACCACAAATGTATATTCAAAATATTAATTTTTACTTTGCCTTTGAACTAATTTGTTGTTTTTATAATATAGCCAAACTATGGCAGCCAGCAGTATGGACCAAATAGTCAGTTTCAAAACCAGCCTGGCCAATATCCAACTCCCAACCCTACAAGACCCTTGCCGTCCCCCAACTACCCTGGCCAGAGGATGCCAGGCCAACAGAGTACAGGCCAGTACCCTCCACCCAGTGTCAGCATGGGCCAGTATTACAAGGTGTGTTTCCGTACTGCATTAATCAATGATTATAGCTACAAAAGCAATTTCCATAATTAGATCTCTATTTAACCTGCGTCATCTCCTCTCCTTTTAGCAAGAACCATTTAACGGTCAGAGCAACAATTTTTCTGGGAGTGGATACACATACAGTCAAGGAAGTCTAAATGGGGTATGTCTATAAACGGCTCTGTTTTAAGCAGGATAATTGCTGGAATTGTGTTTGATTTCCTGAACCAAATCTCTATCTGAAAAGGTGAACAAGATCTTTTTCAATAGTAAAATGTCAAGATTGTATGCAAAGCTACCTAAAAACAATTATATTACTGATAGTTCCAGTCTGCACAGCACCATATTTATTCTTGATGTATTTCACATGTTTTTCTCTCTCATCTTTAGCCTCCAAGGCCTGCAGCAAACTATCCACACTCTCCTGTTCCCGGAAACCCTACACCACCTATGACACCGGGAAGCAATATTCCACCGTATCTGTCACCTAATCAGGATGTCAAACCACCATTCCCACCAGACATCAAACCAAATATCAATGCCCTCCCCCCACCTCCGAGTAAGTGCTGTGGCATTTACATTATGACGTCCCTTTTTTCACTAGTGATCACACTATATTAAGTATCTAATACAAGGGGGCATTTGCATACAGCTTTTCATAATCTGATAGCTTTCTTTTTATTTAAACACATTATATTAACACCACATTATGTAATATTTCACTGCACTTTTCATTAAAAACAATGAATATAAATGAAGTGAAAACGGGGAAGACGTTTCTAATGAAGACCCTGCACATGATAACCTCTGGTGCACCTCAGTATTTAATTTAAAAAAAAAAAAAAAAAAAAGAAAAAAAAACATTATTATCGCACCACAGATGCAAAAGGGAAAGTTCACGCTTTCTCTCCCTCTTCGATCCCAGCCAACCCCAACGATGAACTGCGGCTGACGTTCCCCGTGAGGGACGGTGTTGTATTGGAGCCGTTCCGATTGGAACACAACCTGGCAGTCAGCAATCACGTCTTCCATCTACGGCCATCTGTCCACCAGACTCTCATGTGGAGGTAGGCTGTCGAAATGAGTTTGTTTTATACGTTTACTAGTGTGTTTATTTATTGACATGCTTTACTTTCTTTGATACATTTTAATTAGCGCTGTTACTCGTTATTTTACTTCATTTTTGTGTGTCGGCATTTTAAGAACTAAACATTAGAAGGAGCAGTTGATTGATATGTGCAGAGAACAAAATAAGGTTTAGCAGTTAAACCCATGACAAATGTAGGCAGCTTTTAAAGCAAACAGTTGCAGGCGACCATTTTCAGTATTCCCCCTCACGTTGCTTGAACAGTTGCCAGAAAACATTGCTGAAAGTTGGCAGGTATTCAATGGCCTTTAAACAAGGCAGGGTTAATTTTACAACCCTTGTGTGCTTGATGTTGTGCTAATACCATTATTATAAAATGTTGGCTGTAACATATTGCTAGTGTGCATGTTTTCAAGTATAAGCAGTGCGTCTGCTTTATATTTCAGGTCTGACTTAGAGCTTCAGTTCAAGTGTTACCACCATGAAGACAGGCAGATGAACACAAACTGGCCAGCATCGGTGCAGGTCAGCGTAAATGCCACGCCACTCACAATCGAGCGGGGCGACAACAAGACTTCCCACAAGCCTCTGCACCTAAAACATGTCTGTCAGCCAGGAAGAAACACAATTCAGATCACAGTCACGGCCTGCTGTTGTGTAAGTATAGCAAAGTCATATTAACCAAATAATCTAAGCTTTGTTACTATATAGACATGAAAGTAATAACTGGCACTGTGTGTGCCAGAGAGTAGCTAAATAGTTATTGTTTGCATTGCCAAGTAATGGCAAATAATCTATGTATGATACAATGCCATTTGAAGTGGTCGTTTAAAGACTTTTTTTGTGTTTCTCACTTTCAGTACTGGTTAACTATATAAAAAAAAAGACATAAGGTAGTTTCTTAGTTTCTGTGTCTGGTATGGAAATAAGTAATACTGTACATTCATCAGGCATACCAGAGACTAGGGAAAAAGGAAGAACGTTTTTCAGAAGAAAATTAGTTGGCTATTAGAGTAAAAAAGAATTGCCTTGCAAGCATGTTTTCTGCATGATCATGTGTAAAATGCGTGTGTGCTTGTCCCCTTTCTCTTGTAGTCACACTTGTTCGTACTGCAGCTGGTACACAGGCCCTCTGTCCGATCGGTTCTTCAAGGCTTGCTGAAGAAGCGTCTTCTCCCGGCTGAGCACTGCATCACGAAAAGTAAGCGAGCAATCTATTAATGAAAAGAAAAATGAAATACACCAATGGCATTTTGCAAATTAATGTAGTTAATGTTTCTCCTTTCCTGTTGCAGTAAAGAGGAACTTCAGCAGTGTAGCAGCTTCCTCAGGCAATGCCACATTAAATGGCGAGGATGGAGTGGAACAGACGGCTATCAAAGTATCTCTAAAATGTCCAATCACGTTCCGGCGGATTCAGCTTCCAGCAAGAGGCCATGACTGTAAACACGTACAGGTAATTGTACAAACATTACTATTCTCTTGCTAGTTGTGTCGTTTTTTATTATAGTTTAAAGTTGAGGGTCAAGTCTGTAGTATGTTATTATGAACCAGTGTGTAACTCTACTTGGATATGTTAATCAATGTAGTGTGCAAATTGGGCAGTGTGCTTTTTTTTTTTCGATATAGTTAGGTTTACTTTTTAAATTCCTCAGATGTTTTTAAATCTTGAAATGCATACAGTCTGTTTGAATTAATCTAATATAGTGACCATTTTTCATTTTACAGTGTTTTGATCTGGAGTCATATTTGCAATTGAACTGTGAACGAGGAACGTGGCGGTGTCCTGTATGCAAGTAAGACCACCATACCAGCAAAATCATTAACATCCTCTTGACAGCTATGGCATAATAAATGTAAAGGCTGCTTGGTGTCTATTGTTCTTCCCTTTGTTTTGATGAAACAAAAATCAGACATCGACACTGGATTGAAACATAATGCACCATATACATTTTCATTTTGCAAGTAATCTGGCTTTCATGACCACACAGACACACGCTGGTACCACTGTCAAGGTTTTGTACAGTTGTGTATGACTCCAAAACCAACCTTTACGATAACATGCCATATTGAAAGGTGTAAAGAATTTTAGAAGAAGTTATTTTAATTTACTGAATGTGGTATCAGTGTTTGGGTACACTCAGTTGTGGATTATGTCACTTGGAAAGTAGGGTTACATAAGGTCTGTATGGATTAATAACAATGTAGTTTACCCTCCTGCGTTATTGGCAGCTGTCATGTGCTGCTGATGGTCTCGGCAATAGTACAATATGATATCCTGCTTGTGATGCTGCATTGAAAATTGGTGTTTTTTTCACTTTGCCCAGTAAAACGGCGCTACTTGAGGGCCTGGAGGTTGACCAATACATGTGGGGAATCTTAAATGCAATTCAGAAGTAAGTTTTGTGATTACTGGTATTTCAGTTAACAGTGGATGAATATAAATTATATATAAAAAAATCCATGTGCCTTAATTATTTATTCAGATATAATACATAGCATTCATATTTATTCATTAACTGCTTAGTTAAACCTAATTAGCTCTTAAATTTGAACAAAAACAATTACTTTTACAGGTTATTACATATCACGTTGTCTAGAAATACTCCCTAGTCCCCAGTAGTTAACGTGGAGTGTGTTTCTTTATTTCTTTCTCAGTTCGGAATTTGAAGAGGTCACCATTGACCCTACGTGTAGTTGGAGGCCAGTACCAATTAAGTCAGACATCCACATCAAGGAGGACCCAGACGGACCATTATCAAAGCGGTTTAAAACTATGAGTCCCAGCCAGATGATCATGCCCAATGTGATGGAAATGATTGCAGCCCTTGGTCCAGGTCCCTCGCACTATCCATCACTACCGCCTCCACCAGGAGGAAATGGTGAATATGGTAGCCAAGGTAGTTATTGGTTTATAGTAGAAAGGGGTTAGAAAAAATAGTTTTTAACAGGAACTTCCATAACATTAACCTAAATCATAAATTCATAAACATCCTACAATTACACAATCTTTAGCAGTACTAGGAGGATAACCTGTAAATTTGGAGCAATAAGTAGCTTGCTAATGTTTCTTTCAAATCTAAATTTACAAAAAGGGAAAGTCAGCTTTAGAATAGGTTAGTGTGCTGGTACTGTAGATGCTAACTGTAGTACTTTATATGTACTACATGCATTATAAAAATGATTTATTTTTTCAGTACTGAAAATGTGCTCAAAGCTTTCTGCGTCCTATGTTGTTTTTCACAAAGCATCTTAGTGATTGTTATGCACAGGATCTCTGCTTATGTCCCTAATGTTTGTCTGTTTTCTGTATTAGGCATCAGTTATCAAGGACACCACAGCTTTGACTTTCCCCATGGTAACCCTGGTGGTACGTCTATGAATGACTTCATGCACGGACCACAACTGTCTCACCCACCTGACATGCCCAACAACCTCATGACTTCTGACAAGCCACTCAGCCACGGAATGCCTGAATCAGTAAGTGACATCACACTTCAACTTGGAACTCAGCCTTCATGTGTGAGCTTCCATTAGAAGACATACTGGGCTGTGCTCTGAAGACTTAACTGCCTGTACAATTCATCAAGAAGCCTTTTCTTCATTAATAGACCTAGTATTGAAATTATAAGTATTCATTGGTTTAAGGAGCTGCATTACTACAATACAGTATATCAGTATTTATAATAGGTGCTAGTAGAAGCACCGAATAGTCACCTAGTTGACAGAAAAGTGACAATTAACCTCAGAAACTGGTAGTCAACTAATCAAACAGTTCAATTTCAAAGCCACAGCTGCAACATAGTAATGTGTTTGTGTGTTTAAAGTGTAGTGGTGAGCAATGTTCTAATTTTAATATTTGAGTTGTAGTCAGCTGTTCAATTGGAATGGAAAGTAACTGTGAAGCGTGCAGTTTCAGGTGGATGGAAGTGCCGCTGCAGTTGGAATCCATTGCATTAAATGACAGTTGAGAACATTAATATAGTTTAAAAAAGGTCCAAGCAGTTCTAAAATATAGTGCACAAACAGTGTTACAACACTGTGCATACAGTAAATTGAGCATCAGACATCAAATACATTGTTTATTAATATTTTAATATATAACTGGTGACTGTTAGACTATGTGCTTTATTTTGCTCTCTTTCCCGCTTTCACCTGAAGAAGAGACCTTTGAGGTCTTGAAAGCTTGTGATTAATTATTATTTAGTTGGTTCAATAAGAGGTATCACATCTCCTTCTCTTTGTCTATTGTCTCTGATACAGCTCCCATTTCATCTATCAGAGTTTATTGAGAAAAATCAACTTAATACACACTGAGTTCCATTATTTTTGTCACTGACAACCATTAACTGGTACATGCTTTACTGTAAAAGACTACCCTGCTGCTCCTGCACAAACACGGCCTATTTGCATACTTCAACCCTGCACTTATTGGCTTACACTTTTTTTTTTGTTCTAATGTGGTAAACAGTTTGCAGCGTGGAATATGTTTACACCAAGTTCTATTTGGTTAGAAAATCACAAATTTGGTAAACTAAATGTGATCAAAAGGGAAGTTCAAAGTTGACACTGCACATTTATTAAAATTAGTGAAACTAAAGACCTAAAAATAAATAAATAAATAAATAAATAACTGGATGTTTTAAGTAAATAAATGAATACAAGCTTTTATTTTATTCAAGTCTGTACTCCCATGAATGAAGTTACCCCAATTAACAAAAGCTAATTACAACAGAGTTTAATTAAAGACGACTTGCCTTTTGTTTTTTTTTTGTTTGTTTTTTCTTTGGGGGGGTTGTGGCACAAACCGTTCTGTGATGGGTCTTTATCTTTCTTGTCTGGTTGCTTTGGATTTGGTGTTCTTGTTAACATCACGGTTGATGGTCTCATTTAAATTTTTCTTCCGACACCCCAAGCACTGTAACTTGTGGCCTCACTTTTCTCTCCTGCCTTTCCTCCTCCGCAGATCCCTCATCCTGGCAGCACTGATCAATCCCATAGTTCCATGCAGCAAAGTTTGCACGCACCTCCTCACCCCAGCAGCCAGTCAGGGCAGCCATTACATCACAGTGGTCCTCCCCAGCAGTTACGGCAGCCGCTTCCACAGCCCGGTTCTAACAACCATCCACACAGCGACTTGACCTTTAACCCCTTAGAAGGTCAGGCTGGTGGGCAGGGACCGCCTGACATGCCGGAACCCTCACTGGATGTAAGTGTGTGTCATGCTATCAATATCCCTGCCCTAGATCTGTGAAACAGCTTTTAGAAAGCAGGAAACCATACCACAACATACATCATACCACAACATATCATGCATTGTTACATATCGACATTGCTGCTTTTATACAACAATCAAACAAAGCTTTCCTGGCTGTCCTATACACTTTTCTGTTGCATGATACATTAAAATCTTATTTTCCTTAACTTGTTCAGGAGGTATGGAGGATGGAGTATTAACCTGAACTTCTTACTAACAACATTTTATTCTGTAGCAGTGTTTTTATTGCCGGCCGGCCCCTGATTTATAAATGAAGTCGTCCTCCACTACCCAATAGTGTCACATTATATGGTGAAGACACTAAATTTTCAAATTGAATTTGGTGATACTGTAATTGTTTATTTTGCATTTGAATCCTTGTTCAGTTTCATACCAGTATACAATGGTGTGACTCAAACTGGGTACTGGGTACCTAACCCTAGCACCCCAGTTTTCAGCATACTAGACTAGGTTTGCTGTGTCCCCCTTACCCATTTTCATTTTTGTCACACAGCACATAAAATGTAATCAGCTGTACTAATGCTGTAATGTGTAAAACAAATACAAAATTAAAAACTGTCAGTAACGTACGTACTAGTTGTTCTTCAAAGGTCTGCATATCTATCTATATATCTTGATAGGAAGATGTTTCAGACAGAGGTTGCTAATGAGTTCCTTAATTCTTTCTCTTCCTTAGCTTCTCCCAGAGCTTGCGAACCCCGACGACCTGCTATCATATCTGGACCCTCCTGACTTGCCAAGCAATAGCAACGAAGATCTTCTTTCTCTCTTTGAAAACAATTAAAGCTCTGCTCCCTCCAAAAATAAAAACAACAAAACAAACATGAATCTTCTGGTTGTAGCCATACAACAAGTCAATCCCAAATTTCTCACAGGAGCTCGTTAATAAAACAAACACAGATGCACTCCTCTGCTCTTCTTCTCTCAGAACTGTCTTCTTAGCCAGACAAACTAACCGAAAGTAGCTGGAGATGCAAACAGTACGCCATTCTGATTGGCTGTCATGTTTGTCATTCTTGAACTTTTGAAACTGTGCAGCTATATTCAATCCTTTGTAAATCATGTAGAACGAGTGCTGTAAGAATCATAGAAAGATGTCATAGCATTTTATTTTAGAGAAGATATTCGCACAGGCTGCCCATTCTGGCCAGTGTCCGAAAGCCCGTCGACCAGTGTTCTTCCAGTCCTAGGAACTGTGGCTTCCCTTGACAACTGCACCTTTGCCAACTGACATCCGAATGAATAAGTGTACCGCTGGCCCCAAGAGCAACATTCAAAGCACAAGAAGTTATGTGAAACTCAAAAAGGCAGCAAAACCTTAAAGGGAAGTGCTCATGCAACGCAATCAACTATGGATGAATCACCTGTTGCTGTCCAGTATATAGGCAATCCCAGAACATTTGTGGGGATTTGACATTACAAAGCAAAAGGCACAGAAAAAACAAGAGAATTTTGCCAGCACATGGAAACGCAGCCATTACGGTTGAAAACTTGCGGTGTGTATAAGGGAAAAGTGAGATTGTGGTCGACAACAGTGAGCGTTTATTCTGGTTTTTTTTTTTGTTTTGTTTGTTTTTGTTTTTCTGAACGTGAAAATTTCTCTTCACCGCACAATAAACAGATCAGTGCTGGTGAAGCACTAATCCCTCCTAGGAGGCAGCAAATTAACTCCCCCCCCCCCCCCCCCACTGTCTTCTGTAATTCACTGGATTGGGCATTTAGCAGATCCCAGTTTATTTTTTTTTTTAACAAGACTGTTACATACTGGCCCAGTTCTTAAGTTACCTACCAGGAGTTTTAAATACACAAAAATAATCCACTTTGTAGATTATTATTACTGTTACTGCCCTCAATAGACCTCGGTGCCAGAGTCACTGTATTGTACCCTTGCCTTGTGCTTCTCTTATGTGGTTGCTTATCCTGCATGAGCCTTGTGTCGCTCTTGTACCCATTTTGTGGTGTTTGTCTCTCTTTGATGAATTATGTACAGTAAATTGTCTAAAAAGTGCATGTGTGCCAATTTTGCCCTTGTTCAGTGATGTTCCTAGCTAAAACGCAATGTATGTTTTCATCAATGAATTTTACTCCAGGAAAATCTTTTTCTTTCTTTCTTTTCTTTTTTTCTACCATTTTTCATCATTCTTTCATGAATTTTGCTTGGAATCTTAAAGTGCCAGATATTGTTTTCTCTTTTTTTTATTTTTTTTTGTCGTCCATTTTTTTTTTTTAATAAATACTTTGTTTTTGTTTTTTGGGGGTTTTTTGCAGTGATGCAAATGGTATACAATGAACTTACCATTGGGAAATTGCTTTATATCACCAAAGTTATCTTTGTAAAAAAAAAGTGTTATTTTATTCATTTTATTAAAAAAAAAAAAAAAAAAAAAAAAAAAAAAAAATTGTAATATCTGATCCACCACTGCTGTAGATGCATCATAAATGTATGGTAGTCTCCAGTACTTTGCTGTAGATAGTAAAACAAATGGCTGATTGCCTTTTTATTTCTGGTAGCAGTATTGGAACTGTAAAGGTCATCTAGAGAAGTTCCCATTTTTTTTTTTTTTTTCTATTTTTAGTTTTTTTTTTAAAAAACGCTGTTCAGTATGGAAAATGATTATTTTAAAAAAAAAATGCTATTGTAAATATCTTTGTGAATATTTTAGTATCGTCTTTGATAATATTTAACATTTTCATGATTGGTTGTCCATTGTTGGTTTTTAATACCATCTCTGGTAAGCTTTTGTCCCTTGTTAAAGGAGGGTTGTCCTATAAAGCAGCAAGACATTGAAAGAATGTCTCCATAAGCTAATTTGTCCAGGTTTACTTTTTTCCTACCAAGATTTTAGAGTTCATTGAAATGAGAAAAATATAAACAGATATATCTGTGTTTTTAGAATTTGTATCACAGATATGGAACAAAGACAAATCTGCGAAGGGCTTGGCACTATTTTAAATCGGAACAGCCTTGCCCTTTCAAGAGTAATTGGCAACCTTTATATGTAACCCTATTATAACCATGTTGTCTGGGCTTTAATAGGTCTGATCAATTGCTGTTTTCTGTCAGTTGTATGTATAGATGTTTGGCTCTTCATTTGTCTTAAAGAAGGTGTTACATGGGCAGAATTTGAGCTGTGCTGTGGTCTAAATCAGTATATTATACAAAATAATACCTTAAAAGCTGAATGCACCCTGGTTGATATGTCGGTTATATTTAAAAATGTATTTATTTAGTATGTTATGGCTTTACATTTATCAATACAATTTGTATTTTGTATTTTTGTTATCTCTAGTGAAAGATAAAGACCATTTAAATATTGTATCTCATATGTTGGTATGTTTTTTTTTTTTTTTTAATATATTTTTTTTTATATATATAAATATATGATTTTAGTAAGTAAAAAAGTAAAGACAGTACTCCTTATTATTTGGTTGTACTTATTTATGGGTGTTGCAGAACCACTACCGGAAGATTCCACAGCCATATTTGCTGCTGGAGTGGATTGTTGCACCTGTGAAGTGGATGATAAAGTTGTGTACTGGTGCTTGTTTTCTTACAGCTTCCACTTTAATAGTGAGACATAGACGTGTGCAACTTTAAGGCAAATGAAAGGTCTCTCGTTTTAAAAAAGAAATAAATAAATGCACTGCCAGATTATTTTACATTCTGGAAATGGGATATTAAAAACAATAACCTCAATGTTATACACGTTGGTGTACTGACATCTGTGAGCTGTGTTCATGTAACAAGCTCCCTTCCCTTACTGTAGTTGTACAATCTAAAGACTGTCTGAGAAGCCCCCCACCCCCCCACTGGAAAATGATAGTCCCCCCACCAATACATGAGACTGTAGGACACAAAATGGCTGCCGTGGGGGGACCCAAGGGATATCTGTACATATGTAAATGATGAATAGAGACATGTTAACAGAAATGTATTCATTTTCCTTGGGAATGTGCATTGTTTCTTTAGGATTAAACAAGCTTGCAACCCCTGTCAGAAGTGACTCAGTGTGGAAAATGAATCTTGTTTGTTAGTGTCTGTGAAATCTCAACGTTTGTTTCACTTGTAATATATTCTAATCCATTTTACGAGGGGGAAAACACCTTTGTTTTACCTACATGTAATATTTAGCTTAAGTGTATTAGTCTATCACCTGTGTATTTAAGGTGCTACAGAAAAGAATTATGAAGAAAATAAAGGGGAAGGGAATAGAGGGGGTGGGGGATTCAAAAAGATTGGAACCAAATTCATAGTTTGTACAATTTTTGATATTATCAGAAGAAAAAAAACTAAAAGGTACAATCTGAGGTGATAAATGCAAAAGTGGCCATTGTCATTTTGTTTGTACATTGTATGTACAATGCAATCATTTCATATTCTAAACTGGTCAGAAAAAGAAAAAAAAAAAAACTAATTGTGATTTTTAGTCTTGCAAAGCTGTATGTAGTTAGATG
The DNA here is from genome assembly GCF_017654505.1 of Polyodon spathula. Classification (NCBI taxonomy): domain Eukaryota; kingdom Metazoa; phylum Chordata; class Actinopteri; order Acipenseriformes; family Polyodontidae; genus Polyodon; species Polyodon spathula. The sequence continues at coordinate 10,842,500 of NC_054546.1, read as the reverse complement.
ATGTGACAGCCTAATATTTATCTAATAAATATGTATTCAGATGAAACCTGTATATCATGGTGTTCATGTGGTCTGTTTGTATTTAAAGACAAATCTTTAAATATGGTAGTTTATACTACTTTATTGTAAAAGTGCAGTCACTCAATATTCTTATGTTAAACTTTTTACAAAATAAATTCAGATAAAAAATAAGGCTTTGCCAAATATATATTTTCCAGGTTTTTAACATTGTAGGGACCACTCTGTTTATTTAATACCGTCCTCAGAGCAGGAGGTCATGAATTCCTGTGTTTTCTAATGATTTAGTACTTGTGTTAATAGGTGACAATGTCAAGCAGCCATTAATGTTCGCGCCTATATATATATATATATATATATATATATATATATATATATATATATATATATATATATATATATATATATATCAAATCAAATTAAATGCAACTTAAACCAGAAGATCAGCAGAATCAAAAATAATTGCAAGTGTGTCAGTAACACAAATCCCAGGCCACGGCTGTAATGATAAAGTAGATGACCATGCTGTGTATCAACAGTATTCCAATATAGTATAGCGTAAGAATGATCAATGACATGTTTAATCACAATTTGATAATCGATTCTCCAGATTAATGCAAAAATGGAAGTGCAAGACACAGACAGGCCCGTACAGGGGTGCAGGAACCAGGGGCGCTGGGGGTGCAGCAGCGCCCCCTGCATTGAAGTGCCGAGACAAGTTTTTACTCATTCAAGATTTGCATATACTGTATGGTATCAGAAAACAACAGGTTCTATGATCAACAATAGTTGAAACACAAACATCTGACATATGATGTCACATGAAAATAAACACTACAATATTTTAAGGCTCAAACTTGAATATTTTGTTATGATTTAACATTATTGTCAATATGAATTAGATTATGGTTTTCACTGGATTATGTATTGAGGGAAGAGGTATAAAAATATATTAGCAACATGATATCACGATGTGTTTATAAAGCTTTTTACAGTACACACAGGATATGTTTTTGGCAACATACTGCACATACATCTAAGCCTATGGTTCAGAACATTAAGAGTTCTTGTTTTTCATAAAATAGTTTCAACAAGAATGGTTGACAGCTGTAATTTATAGACCATCTCTGTCATACACATCCTGAAGGCTGTTTGCTTTTGGGTCTATTTTGCATCCACTGATATAGGTGTTTTTCTGGGTCACATCATTGCTAAAGGGGGCAATGGTAAGAACAATTTAAAGTGATTTGGTGCATAAGACTAATTAATTGTTCCTCTGGGGTGGGCATGTCAGGTCCCACTCATGAATGGCCATGGGCTGTTTGTAACTTTAACTTGGACCCTGGATGTCTGATCCCATCTTCTCAAGAGATTCAAGAACCAGAATAGATCTCCACAAAGTCACAGACTTGCAAAAAGTATTACAGAATATGAGGGGCAGTCAATTCTCATTCTATGCATGAGGTTAGTGGGTAATAATAAGCAGCCAGTATGGTATGCTGTAATATCCTGGTGGTCACTAATAACCATGGTTTGGGTGTTGGGATTATTAAGGACATGCTATGCTAAGCCACAGGCACTTGAGGATGTTTATAGTGTTTTGTTTTGCCACTGCATTTTCCCATGTGAATCCATGCCAAGCTGTATTTCCAACTGTATGTTTAACAGCAGGCTGTTTTAGACAGATAGTAGTGGCTATCCAGCTTGAGTAGACTGCATAGCTACAGTATTTCTAAAACCCCATTCTCTTCTCAACTGCTACTGGCTGGTCGAACCACTGTCATTCTGTTCTCTGGATCCTCCTGGGTTTTTATGCTGGCTGAGCATCTTGGTTTAGTTTACTAATCTAATACTGCTGCCTTATACTATATTATTCCCTCTGGTGCTTTCCCGAGGAGTGTCCTCTTTATTAGCAGCATCAAATACAATAACAAGACAGCTGGTTTGACCTTTGACAATGAGGCCTCCTTAACAACAAACAGGTTTTAAATGAATACCTATAATCCGTTTACTGCCTTGCACAGTTAAACTATACTTGGAGGTAAGTGAATTACTAAAGTACTAAATAGCATTAGCACATATCAACAGATTGTTGCAAAGGTAAGTTATATTAATATCATATCTAGTTAGCAGATGACATATTGCTAAAATTAAATTTCGTTTTTATTCAAATATAATCACATAAGGGAAAGTAGTTACAATTCCGTACATTTCCACTAGAGGTCTCTGTGGCAGTTATATGACCCTTGTCATGCTGAACACTACTTCCTGTATTAGTGGCATTTTATGGTAACCTTGCAGTGCACATTGAATACGAGTTAACTTTGTTACAATGTTGCAGTTCGCAGGTCGTCAGTTATTTCAATGCAGTTTTAAAGATCTTTCTAAATTGGGTTCTTTGGCGTTGATTACAGCTAGATTATGCAGCTCACAACCAAGTAAGAATCCGGTGGTGTATTTTGACATTGCTGCAGATAACCAGCATCTTGGGAGAGTCACCTTTGAGGTAACAAAGTTGTGTTTTTAATGTATTTTCTAATTGATTTCATAACTGATTGTAATAGCATACGGTATTCCTTGCATTTATCGGTACTGTATATCATATATTTAATATTTGCATAGGCAATTAATTAACTGTTTGTTGACACGTGTAGGCTTTAATTAAATTTCAAATTAATTTTCCAAGTTACTGCTACTTTTCAAGTGTATTTGAACACACGTGCTTTACTACACAGTACAGACGGCTTTTCAAAATGACATTAATTACATAATAATACTAAAGCCCCACTGTGTTGTGAGTGTACCAAAAAGTCAAATCTACCGGTATTGGACTTCAGCAGATTAAACTTGGAAGTTGAAGGCTGCCATTTTCTTTTAATATTGTATTTGTTGGTGGTTGTTGTTTTTTTTTTTATTTCATTGCGTGCGTTCACGGAGCTCATGATGTGCAGAATCTGACCAATTTAACCAATGGATGCGTTCAAGGAGATCATTCTTACAAGGTCATTGGCTACATTGGTCATCTGCGCAGAATGAGCGGTTTTTCATAAAAACAAAAATTGACCCGTTTTCATTTTTCAATTTCTGAGTTTAAAATACAAAAAACAAATTCAGGTTTGTTTTCCCATTTTTCATATTGCTTTTGGAAACGAAGTACTCGAAATGTAAAAAAATACAAAAGTAAATAATAGAACAATTAAAAAAAAAAAAAAAAGTACTAATCGTGCTCCACTCGTATCGAATGTGTCCCGGTGTTAATATAAACCAGTTAAATTGATAAAGTTAATTTTATAAAGCCAAATATAAATATTAAGAACCCTACGTAGGGTTGGTTGTCCCCCCTCTTGTGTATGAAGGCTCATTATTTTTTATTATTATTAGAATACACTGTACCTGAGTGATACAAGGGTGATTTATTAAATTCACTTAACGTAGACCTACGGCTGTATTGTAATACAGTACTTTTTTTTTTTTTTAACAACTGCTAAATTAATAAATAATGTTGGTAAACAGACAGTACACTTCCACGACAATAAGCACAGGCGCGAAATTATTGCATCGTCATAACAGTGGGACACAGAGCTGGCCGTGTCTTCCCCCTTTTTTAAAAAAAAAGGTCTTGAAGGAGCTAAATAATTTACGATATTAAATGTGGTGGAGTGTTTTCATGCTGGGGGGGGGGGGGGGGGGGGGGGGTTTGTAACAGAATACGGTGAAGGTTGGGGGTGAATTCTGTTGTAGTTTTGCACGGTATCGCAGTTCCTTCTTTTGTAAGATCTGCAAACTGCATGGAGAGAGGGAATGTCAGCATCTTACAGAGCTTGCCATAGGATCACTAAAGGGGCCTGGCACGCTTTTATTGATTGAATAAGTATTTCCCCCTAAAGATACGTTGGTATATCTATCATTGTTTAAGTGTGTACCTGTTTGAGAAGCATTAACAGATTGCCTGTGTAGTGTTGTCTCTCCAGATATCTGCTTGAATTCTACCTTCTGTATCACCGACTCTTGGAGATTGATTTCATTTCTTGTCCCTACAGTCTATTATTTATTTATTACTCCATATGCGTGTGGATTTAAAAAGGCCAGGAGGTTAAAAGACTTGTGCTGTGGTTACTCCATGTATTTTCCGAGATCTTGTAACTTCATTGTTTATTACATCAAAATGCAAAAATACATATGGTGTTAAATATAAGAACATAAGATCATAAAAACATGAGGAGGCCATACGGCCCATCTTGCTCGTTTGGTTGTTAGTAGCTTATTGATCCCAGAATCTCATCAAGCAGCTTCTTGAAGGATCCAAGGGCGTCAGCTTCAACAACATTACTGGGGAGTTGGTTCCAGACTCCCACAGTTTGCCTTCAGGAGTGCTTTAATTGCTACCAGTGTAGTGTTAGATAGTGGTACATACTCAGAATACGGTACACATACCAAAACTTGACATGTATAATGTCAGAAAGTGGTTCGGATTTTGGTAAATATGCAGTCAGTTGCGATCAGATGGGTGTTTTGCTATTGTCAAAAATAGGTGCATTTGACGTTAATTATACTTTTTTTTTTTTTTTTCAAACTTAAAAAATGGAAACAGACAACCAATTTCTCTTAAAAGAAAAAATAATTCACGATGAATAAGACACAATGAAAAGTCACCGCAAAGTTGCACAAGTAAAACATTTTACAAGACCCAATGTATTGCATATGATACATGTTTGTATACTTTTTTCTTAATGTTGGAAAAAACATAATAAATTACATTGAAAACGATGTAAAAGAACAAAAATGACATAACGTACCAGATTTGAGTGGGCGTTTCTCTGCTTGCTTAGCGGAAGTTGATTAGGCATGTGCAACCAAGCGCAGCGCAGTTTGTAAAACTTTTTAATACCTACCTGAAAATAACCCTACACTGGTACTGCCAAGCGGAGGTGGAGGAAATCCATGTAAAAAAAAATTTGCTTCCTTGTGCTGACGCATATTGGAAGTTGATATTCAAATAAAAGGTCATGCCTACAGTGAATTTTTCTTTTTAGTCTTCCATTGTGCTTTTCATGGTGAACCCTATATCCAAAGACAAAAATACCTGGCAGGTTGTCAAAATGCAAACAAAAGTAATGTGGATAAGTAACAACCACACAATGAAAATGTGCACGTATCAATTTTGTTTTGCAGTTGAATGCAGATGTGGTCCCTAAAACAGCAGGTAGGAATACTATTATCTCTCTTTAATGTTACAGTACCCTGTAAATGTGGTACTGTACATAACGCTATTTTGCCTGCCAGAACTTGTCCAACAAATTCTGTAACTTACTGTAAGTCAATGACAACAAATCACATATACACCTCCATAAGAGGAAATATTCCAAACTGAAGAAAAATATCATCATAGAAATACAATTAAGTAATTAGAAACATCATAAACCTAAAAAATAATGCAAGATTTGTATATATATATATATATATATATATATATATATATATATATATATATATATATATATGATGAATACAGTAACTAAACAGTCAAGCTGGCTGCATTTTACATGTAAACAATGCTGTTACACAAAGAATAATTCCTTCAACTGGTATGGTTACTGTGTGCTTACTAAATATTATTAATATTATTAATCTGTTTTGACAGAGAACTTCAGAGCACTTTGCACAGGGGAAAAGGGATATGGATACAAGGGGTCAATATTTCACAGGGTGATTCCCCAGTTCATGTGCCAGGTATTGTCTTTCTTTTTCTTGGTCAAGGAACTTGTTTTCAAAGATCGAGGCAGCAACTCTGATGGATGGAATGGGTTTAGTTGGAATATTACACAGGAATGTTCAGGTTTTCCCTTTCAACCAAGTCCAAGTGCAGGACAATCAACTACCAATTCATTGGAATTATAAAATAATCTGTCGACTCGTCCTAAAATTTTTAATATTGTCTGAAACAATGTCCCAATCTATAAAATGGGAACTTAACCGTGTCTGTGTCCCCCCCACCCCAAGGTATGCTCTTTTAAATTAAAGGTTTCCACTGCATTGTTATAGGGTGGAGACTTTACCAACCACAATGGCACAGGAGGGAAATCAATCTATGGTGCAAGGTTTCCAGATGAGAACTTCAAACTGCAGCACACCGGGCCAGGTATGTTTAAAATAAACTACCCTTCATCAAGTATTGGGACAATATTTGGACTTAAGTAGTATATTTGTATCTTGTTATCCCTGAATAGATAATAATCCTATTAAATACATGCACACATATTATATTAGCTACAGTAATAATATGCACACATGCATGTGACCCTATCCATACTTTAGATGCAAGTTTGCACCTCAGCTGATCAGGAGTAGAGATAATTAGTAAGAGATCTGAGTAAGGTAAAACAAATGTATTTATGTCCCTCGTGTTCATGTAAAAATCAATTTTGAATGGGATGCACCAGCATTTCAAAAGTCATTAATTAAAGTGATATGGGAACATTGCAAATTATGATACAGTAAAACGATGGCGAGTTTTTTATATTCCCTAAATGCCATTAGGTGCCACATTTCTCAGTAAGTGCTGTGTAGCAATGGTGTCCCTGTCATGCATATACAGTACATGCATAACGATTGTTCTCTTCGACAATTTCCCCCCCCCCCCCCCCCCCCCCCCCCCCCCCCAATCAATTACTTGGTCCACAAGTTCAGGTACCGACCTGTTCCAATGCTGGACCAAACACAAATGGATCTCAGTTCTTTATATGTACCACCAAAACTCCATGGTAAGCTTATCCGGTGTCTTTAGTTTGCATGTGCCAGAAATGAACGATTTGATGGTAATATGCTTGTTCCTAATGTTTTCTTAGGCTGGACGGAAAACATGTTGTGTTTGGCCATGTAAAGGAAGGGATAGATGTGATAACACAAGTTGAAAAGTATGGCTCTAGAAATGGGAGCACCTCCAAGAAGATAACTGTCACAGACTGCGGAGAGCTTGTGTAAATGTTCTTCTTGTGTTCATGTTTGTTGGTACAAAAAAAATACTGAATAAAAGTCACTTTTTTCTAATGGCTTCTATATTGTAACAAGACTCTACTCATTCATGTGGAAACTGCCTTCCTTTCTCATGGTTATGGTGTTTGTCTATTGTTTACAGAACATGCATACACTCATTACTAGCATATTGGAATGCTATGAAAGAGGTGTGACAGTAGGGGGCAGCACAGACCTGTTTTTGTATAATTTTAAGAAGTGTTTTTAATATTTACAGTCAAAGACAACAATTATAGAAACATTGCTTAAATTGTAGAAAACATTCAATCAGTGAAAAAAGTGGATTTATTTTTATAATACCAAATCGGTAAATGACACCATTATACCAGTTTACTGTGGAAGGTTTGGATATCGCATAACATGTGTAACACATTTTCATTCAACATACCGATCTAGTTTGTACAAAACATTTGCTTTGCCTACCTCAAACTCCATGCTAAAAATGTTTTGCATTTTTAAATAAAAGTAAATGAGGGTCTTAGAGTTAGCTACTTGGGTTTTGGAGTAGTTATGTATTACTGCCATTTACCCATATGTGTCTGCTTTCTATACATTCTATCATTAGCAGATGATATCGAGTGGTGATCCTAGCTTCAAGTCAAGTGCATCTTTCGACAGATGCTTTCTACCCACATACATATGGATATTAAGTAGTGTAGAACAAGAGCATACACTTACAGAAGATTGTCATAGTCTTGTATTTGTAAACCATTTTTTAAAAAATCAACAGTTTATCGAATTTACCAAAATCCATTCTAAAAGCTCTGTATTAAAAAGTAATAAAGGCAATCAACGTTTTCTTTGTGTGGCAGATATGCAAGCTCAGTATTTCATATAGTCAGTGAATAAGGAGAAATGAAAATCCACATTTTCTACGCTCCTATTCTGCACTCTGCTGTATCGCAATCCAACAACACCCACAAGGTTGCATTTCACAAAATACATAAACCATTACTGAAATAAAGAAAGCCCCTCTACTGTGAGAAAACCAAGATTGGCTGTATGTGGGACTTTATATATGGATTCACACAAGTCATGTGACTTGTAGGTGCCCCCCTCCCAACCATACTTAATGATCAACAGCTCTGCTTCAATCAAACCAGTAATGCCCCTCTAACACACACTTTATTGCCATGTTTTGCATGCCAAAAATGTTTAAGCTGTTATTTTTTAATATCCGATTCCACAGCATGATCTTTGGGCGATGTCTTTTTTGGCAGCTTTAGTTTAGCTTCTAGATTCCTTGAGGGGAGGGAGGGAAATCTCAACATACCAATCCACCCCTCCACCCCCCTGGTGTATATGTCTTCCTGGCAGCTCTAAAAAGCAGCCTGTATCACCCTGCCCACTCTCCCAGCTGGGGAGGTGTCGGCAGTCTTACCAGGGAAATAGAACAAATAAATGAGATGGAACGTTCTTTGCCAAAACATACAAAACCGAGGAACACAAATAATAGGTATGGTACAGTATATCTGCATCTATTTTTAAACATAGTTTAAATAGCACTGTCCTTCCATACTTAAGTTGATTTTATCAAAGTGACTTTTAATGTTCATTCATTGTTTTTCTGCACATATTTCTCATGTTTAGCAAAAATAAAAGGTGCACAAATGTACACTGTTAATAGTTCTGTGCAAAAACCTAAATAAATATTGTCTTCCCATTGAAGGGGATTTTGCTTATTCATTTGTATGAAACAAAAGCTTGAAGTGTTTTTTGTGAACCGCTGTAAAGAGTATAATACAGGGGGAGAGGTCATTTTCTAATATGATTTAATTAAATCATGCAGACTTAGTTGCTGGCATCTAGGATTTTCCAGCTCAGAGAAAATGGTAACAAAATATTGGAGCAGAATAATCCTTGTGTAAACAAGCAAATAAAATCACATCTGAAGGTACTCTACATCACTATATAACACTTATCTATCCAAAACAATTAAAGTTTACTGTAAAGCACTACCGTCAAAAAACGTTGTGGTGACTACAAGAGAAGCTGTGGATTCAAATAGATTAAAATACAACGCACATGATTCACATATTCTACCAATTTATGAATTGATGGAATGTGCCTAAGACCTCCATAGCCTTTTGTCCTTTTGGACAATTTGCAATATAGTTATAGTTACTTGAATAAACTGCTGCAGCTAGCCTGGTCCTGATATAGTTAGTTTTCAGGAAATTATCCCAAATGCAGTTCCAGTTTCCTCTCCAACAGGATATGGAATCATGCTTATGGCTTCCAGTTACTATTTATGCACCAGATACAAAAATATCACGTGGAGAATAAAGCAAAAGAAGATTCTCTTTATCACCTAATAATAGTTACATTCATATTAGCATTTACAAAAAAACTGTTGGCAAGTCTAAGATATTTACGGTTCTTATAAATAAACGAAAAAGCTAACAGGAAAATATTATAAAAGAAGGATTTGAATTCAGTTATAACATCCTGATTTGTTCCATACCAGTATTTTAAATAAAAAGACACAAACGAGCTTTCAATAGTTTAATTCAGCAATAAAATTCTAAAAAAAAGTACTATAAGCAAACGTTATTCCTAACCAGTAAATAAGGCACATGTCGGAATGCCATTGTATGGACATTTACACAGAGTTTTACAGTCTTTGCAGATTTCCATAAAGCATGATTTATAAAAGTAGTGCAGTTAAGAAAGATGCTATAAGGATAATATTCATGACAGGACAGTACAAGTAACAGTGGGTATAAGGGGCACTGTATTATTAATGGTGGCATCTCACCGGCATAAAACACCCATATGATGTTCTGTATTAATGGTGCTCTCTGGTCCCACTTGTGGTACTTCATGGTACTGCATCCCCATGCAGTCTTCCTGGTGCTACACTGTACATTCCACCATGATGCCATGATTTCCCTTGATAATACACCTCTATGAACTGCCCAACCCTTTTTAATCACCCTGTACATTTCCATTTCCAGCATCTCTGCGTTTGTCCAACATCATTTTAGCTGTACACACACACACATATATATGTAAAATATTGTTAGAGAAAGAAAATCAAGTAAACATTGGTAACTTGGAACACTTGGAACTGTCTATACACACACACACACACACACACACACACACACACACACACACACACTATATATATATAACTACATTACATTCAGAAAAAAAACAGCAGGGGAATTGTAACATATTATGTTAGTTTGTGAACACTAGTATTCAATGTAGTGTACAAGGCATCCTATTTCCTATATACTGGGGTAGAACATTAAGCAAATCTCCCTCTTAGCATGGTAAAATGCATTAAACATAAGGATACATTTCAAGGAAACAATACATGTTTCAAACAATTTTAAAAATCACATGCACATTCTATCATGCGCATACGTCTCACATCATTGCTATATGTCTCACATATAGAATTGTTGTGTTGTTTCTACGCTATGCTTAAAATAACATCCACATTAGTTTCTTGTTGATATTGCTTTAGTAGATTTTGCATACTAGAAGAACTCACAGTTTATAGTGCTTGTATACAGTGGTAAGTGTCATTTAAAAAAAAAAAAATGTGGAAAGAATTCCTCAATATTGCAATTGCTATGCCTCCACAATAATATATTTAAAATGTAATATAAACATTATTACTCCTCCTAGTTAATAAACTTTAATAGCATTTTAATACTGCTCTTTAAAAGGATACAATCATTTCCAAAATACACATATATGAATTGCATTAAGCATTTTATAATGTAGTTTAAGTACTTGAATAATATACAATATTGGTTATTTAATACTGATAATATTTTCATCAAAACAAAATAGAAAAAAGCTTTTAAGAGAGCAAGGCTTTTTAAGAATTATGTACCAACCTTCATATAATATTCTATGTAGACATCAATATTTCCTTCTTAGTGTAGTTTTGTTGCATACTTTATACAGACAAAAAAAAAAAAAAAAAAAAAGCATCCTTCCATAAAAAATGTCTGCAGGATATCCCCTCAGATTGTAAATCACTTAGGAACAACTCACGGCTTCGTTTGTATTCCAATAAAAAGACCCTTTTAACAAACAAACAAAATTTGACATCGCAAATAACATTTTAAAATAATGAATATCCTTTTAAAAAAAGGTGGCCTTTGAATATATACAATAAAAGTTTGTTGCAAAGATATCTGTGTCAGGGAAAGAACTTTTATCATTTGCAACCATTTAACATTTTTAACATCTAGAAAGGTTTCCAAAATACACACATACTATACTGTGTGAAATGGTATATAAACTTTGAAGGAACTGTAAAAGTCAAGTATATGTAACAAGATAAATATGTCTGCAAGCAAAAAAAAAAAACTTCATGAACAGGTATATGTCAAAGTTCTAGTTCTACACACGATTGTCCCCTTTAAACCTTTCTTACAAATCACAGCAGTTTTTAATTTTATTCACTTTCTTAAAAAAATGAATAATTTTGTAATATTTAACTTAAAATAATACAAAAGTACCAAATTCAATGTCATGTTACAATCACAGAAAGAAACTCAGGTTAGGTTCATTCTCACAGCACTGAAATGGTATTCTAAACATCTAAACAATATGGGGGGAAATATTCAAAATAAGATTATATTAGCACAAGGATAAGTTGTAAAACTAAATGTTATCATACAAGGGTCTTCCTCTGAAATATATCTAGTTACTTTTCTTTTTTTTTTTTTTTTTTGCTTGCATGATTTCTCGGGTTTGGTTTAATTAGTCATTGAGACACATTTGCCCGATGGTGCATTTACACAGAATTACAAGAGTCAACTAATCTAATGGACACAAAGCAAGTAAAACATGCAAGTCAGATATTCAAGTATACAAGTGTTAAAGAAAAACAACAGTATGACTTGTGTAGCTGGATAAGCTCTGTTTAGCAGTCAGAGATACTTTACTAAAGTACTTTTTTCTTACGGAAGATTTTATGACTTAGTGTTTAAATTTATCAAATTCAAAGGCGTCAATAGCATTCATGCAACGTGCCATCATGTTCATTTTCTCTTTCCTCATCTCACACCCATTATATCATCATCACTTTGAACTATCAGTCACCGTCAAGTGAAGCTCAACACTGCACATGCCCACATCTATTATGTCACTCCCCTCGCACTCCAGATTTTTAACTCATGAATTGCCAGTTTTCCTAACTACACAATTACTGTAAATTCACTTTTTTGTCCCTCCAGTTACCCTACTTTATGCATATCAGACCTTGGCTGTTTTGTTACAGATATGTTACAAGAACCCCTGTAACCCTGTCATTTGTAAAGTCTATCATGTGCTGTCTTCAAATTACATTTCCTAGTTGTCTCTGTTTTTGCCAGTTGGAAATTTTAGTTAACACTGGATAACTAATGGGGTTGGGAAAAACTTGTGGCAGCTTACCATTTCAGTGCTTGAAACATAAACGTATTGCATTTCATTATCTTTCTACAGGTCTACTTGTGAAATTTAAGCTGGACTTAATGTTTTCTAGCAGTACTGTCTGTACCAACTTTGCATACTACTTAAAATACTGAAGAGAGAATGATTCTACACAATTCCAAATCATCCTCATCAGAACTTACAACTGAGCCATAGCTTACAAGTTAGCTTTAGCTTTAGCTGAGGACCATAAACAGGAAAATCTTTGAAACATCATACACAAGTAGAATGTTACATTTTGAAACTAGTTTCCCATATTACAAATTTTAAAAACACACAGAACATTACTATTTACTAATAAATGTCTGTTACAATTTACTTGTTAAGAATGCCCCAATAAATGCCATGGGCTTTGAAAGGAAGGTTCCCCTCTATTACTAGAATTTCCCCCCCAAAAAAAAAGAATAAATGCCTGGATTCTTAAATTAACTTTAAATGACTTAAACAAGATTGTTATAAAAAAAAAAACCCTTTGAGCAGAGATGCAGTGCAGTACTCTGGGGCATTTAACTTAAATCATTAAATAATAGACAACAGCTCTCCCTGCATCCTGGCATCAAAGATGTAATTCTGGATGTGTGTTGACACCAGCTGCATTGTTGTGACCTTTAAAATCAATTTGCCTATTGGTTCTAAAGGCTTAACCCTATGAGATGCAATTACAATTTCAAACATTGCGTCACCACTCGCAGTAGGCAGCTAAACCCATCTACACATTCAGCTCACCTCACTTACTGCCTTTATAAAAAATACCTCTACCATTTAAAGTTAAATAATGATTAACATTAATCATGCAAAGTAATTAATAGTTATTTTAAATAAATACAAAATTATTAGCACTTTTTCACAATTCTTTTTTTTTTTTCGAGGATTTTTAAGCAACTTCCCATATGTTCATGTCATTTTTAGTACCGTTGTTAATTGTATTTATTTCAGGTAATTATCAGATATTTAATTTAAATCATTGTAAATAGTTTTTTTTGGACAAATACGTAGGCTAAAACAGATTATTTTTTTTTTTTAAAAGTGCATTATTAAAAAAAAAAAATAGTTTAGAAACTCAAACCTACAAATCGAGACTTCAGGTCACAATTAAACATTTCATGTTCAACTCCTCAGTTCAGCCTCTACTAATATGACTTTTCGCTTAATTTTCTTCAATATCAGTCTTCCACCACTGCAGTGTACAGTATGTGGTTACAGTCAGCCTGCACATACCCTAATGTATTAAATAGAACTTAAGATTCGTCCTTTTAACATTACATTGTGAACATAGGGCTGTCTAAAATAAAGAACAGACATATAAAAGTCTTAGGAAGTACAGAATTGTGTTGATTTGGGTGAATAACTCAGTAAAGTAATTTATAATGGTTTTACAGATGAATATGATTCTTATTGAGATGATCACTATAGTTTTACTATAATATTGTTTAATGTCAATTAATAACTTTACGATTGAAGTATTAGACCTCAAAACTACACAATCCTTTAAGATTATCTTATTAATATGATATTTCTGTGAAGGTATTACATTTAATAACTGGGAGCAATGGGCAACTCAACTACAACTCAAAAATGGAGCTTAACAACTGCAACCCGCCCCCCCGCCCCCTTACAAATCTAACCATAGATCATTTGCTTTCTTGCAAAACTGACCCAGATGCACACCTTTGGGATTAAAGTCACACCTTAAGAAATCTACAGCAATTCCTGAGCTCATAAGGGAAGCACTGTTTGAGAAGGTATGTGCATGTCCTTGCTAAAATCAACACAATTGCACAGTAAGAAACAGACAAAACCAAAAACCCAGACGTGGCAGCTCTCCAAAAATAAATACTTAAGTTTCATTATTCAAAATACTACCTGCATGCCATTTCTTTAACCCCAACTCGGCTAATTCACAGTTAATTTAATGTGCTATTGACCCAATGAACAGTAAAGGCACAGACGTGCCTCTTAAATTGATTTTTTTTTTTTTTTTTTTTTTCTAGCATTTTACTTCATCTGGCCAGGAAAGAAAACAAAGGATTCTGTAAACAACAACTCAATAGACATCACTGTGAGGTGTTCTATTGCAACTGATATGGGTAAGAACAACAACAACCACCACCATACTAATAATAATAATAATAATAATAATAATAATAATAATAATAATAATAATAATAATACTGCCAAGGTCAGTTATAATGCTATAAATATAATTTCAAAATGATACACCTACACTGGTGAATATGTAACATTATATTGGTAGTTTAAGGCCTATTAGCAGTGAAGACAAATACAATTTGGCACGTTTTCACTTTGTACAGAGAACTTTGACAACAAACTCCTGAAGGACAAGCGGCTGGACAGGGCAGTGAATCTTTTCCGTTATTTATTGCACGCGGCGGCAGTAGTAGCCAAGGACTTTGCATTTTTCACACAGGTGCTGAGGATGCTCCTTGCTCTGGTCAGAGACATCCAGGCCATCAGGTTTCTCCAACGGCCGCTAGATAAATAAAGAACAGAGAGACTTTAAAACACTTGAACCTCAAGGAAGGCCATTCAAATTCATATTGCACGGAGTTGTATAGGAAAACTAAAATAGAAAAAAGGAAAACAGTGGAATTAAACTTTGCGAACTGTCAATGCGCCCAGTCAGTATGATGGTTCATGAGTGGTGCTGGAAAATAAGCAACTCCTTGACATGAGGAGGAGTTTATTTTGGCCTAGGCCCTTGGCAAATCTTTCTTCACGTAACTATTATATTGGCAGATACTGTACCTTTCCCTTCTTGGAGGTCTACAACCTGCACTGTATAATTCTAGACTGACAAAATCTGGTGTCTTGTCTATGTATGACATGAATACACAAATGAATGTGCTGCTGTGCAGAGAGGCAATGTTTAATCAGGATATTTGTTTAACACAAATAAACAAAGGTACCTACTAATCCAGCTCATTATGGCTCCCAAATGGGTGCCTATGTTATGGCAGGTTACATTCTTGCACCATCTACATGGTCCTTTGTCTTGAATGTTAGCCCAGCTAGCTGCTAATAAAAAATAAATGCCTCCACTATGCATTTTTTTAACATGCTGTGATTAATGTGAAAACATACACTGCATGTCTGTTGATACAAACCAGCTTGAAAAGCGGAAAAAAAGTCCAGCCCTGGGAATCATTTTCTTGGAAATAGTGCAAAGGATACTGGGAATGCCTTTCAGTGCCAACATTTTTTTGGATTGCTATCATAAACAATAGTTCTGCAATCATTTGTTTTCTCGCCCTGAATTGACAGAGCTCAGTTTTTGGCCTTAGTGCCACCAGTCCAGAGAAATGTTATTGTTACTAGAACGTTTAAGATGAATTTCATGAACATCGGAATTTCATGGAAGAGACAATGCAGCGTTTGACTGGAGTGTGTTTTGAACAGGTCATGAGGTTGAGTTTATAGAGACTAATATAGATGAAAAAAAGGAAGCACGCCAAATGTGGAACTATATTTTAGGATTTAGGTTAAATAGTTGTTTTGAGTAAAAAGAAAAATATTCTTCCCAAAACTAAGGGGGAAACAGTTTCCCTTCAAGTCCCAAATAACGGTTTCTGGATACCAGCAGAAAGGAGAGTGCTTTGGCTGTTGTGACTCAGCTCAGCCTGCTGGGAATAGTTGAAATAAATTTGTTTCTAGTGACAGGCCTGCTCTACAACGTATACACCAGTCTGCATCCATTCATTGGACAACATTTCTTTTTTTTTTCCTCAAACAGAGATATCAGATGTGAAAGTTAGAGTAAGAGGCCCCAGCAGTCAGCCGTTTATAGTGAACAATGACTGGCATTAGGTTACAGTTTAATGATGCAGCCAACTCTGCCAGCAAGGTTAATATCTTCATATTCTTGACTGCTTAAGACATTAAACTCATTAACTACAGTTTATGGTAAATCCAGCTTGCTCCAGGAATGATATTCAATATGGGAAAACAAGTAGAGCGAATCTTAAGAGTTTTTTTTTTTGTTTGTTTTGTTTTGTTTTTTTACTCTCGTTGTTAAGCTTGGAACTGTTAACCTTGGACTTTGTTAAATGTTTTATTTTTTTATTTATTTTTTTAATTATAAAATGACATCTTTTAAATTCCCAATGAAGTACACTAAATGATAAGCATTTAAAAAAAAACAAAACAAAAAAAAACAATTTCCAACACTCATTCGCCTTTTCCATTTCAGATGCATGTCATACAGTATTGTATAATAATCTCCAGTGTTCAACATCTGCTTCTGTATACTTGGTCACATTAGCTCTTACTGTGCTTAATACAGACATTACAGCATGGAATACTCCAGATAATGCCTGCAAAGATCACAATTATCTCTTGAACCTGTGGGTATGCAATGTGATTTTCCAGTCGCTTACTGGACAGAATATTTCAAGTGGGTGGTGCTGTGAATGTGAACACTTCGACTAAAAGAAACAGCATACTGCCCTCATACAATTAAAAGGGGAAGAGCCTCCTTTCAGACAAGTCACCAACTGCAAATACTACATACATTAATAAAACAGAAACACAGAATGGCATTTTTTTTTTCAATTCAGGGTATTTTTAAAATGTAGAGGAACAAAAATAGCTTATTTTAAACTCAAAAGAATTAGAAAACATGTATTTCAAGAATAATGGGAGATTTATCTTATAAACCCCCAGAACCATTACGTGAAAAGTCATTACACTTCTATACCCTCCTCTAGCAAACCTGGAATCATTGACAGGCACAGAGAATAAGGATATTTGTGGCCATTGCCCTGGCCAAGGTATAAAAAGACTTGAAATGGAAGAGAGAAGACAAGTCCAACAATAATATACATGTAGTAAAATGCTTCCCTGTAAATAAGGAATAACAATAAGGAATTGTCTTTGCAAAAATGAGTGCAGATGAGCCTGGTTCTTTTGAATACTGATTAGAATGCTTGCTTGCAGTGCGAGTTACACAGTCAGGCACTGGTAGTTAACATCCCACAATGCTCACTGCACCTCAGTCCTGACCCAAACAGTTACTCCTGCCATTCTCTCCTGGTGCTCTCTCTAGTAGAAACTGTCAACTGTGCCAAATCCTGCCAAACGTAGTACTTGTTCTGTGATATGGATCCCCAAATTAGTTTCACTCAATCCACGAGGAAAATAAATTCAATAAGAAAAACAGCAGATGTATGATGGATTTCTATGAACACTTTAGATCAGGCCTTAGGTATTTACGTAGCTGGTTTTTACTGCACAGGTTTAACAGTGCCAGGCAATGCCGTCAGTTGGCAGATCACACAAGATAAACTAGCCAGCCTGAAATGATTTGAACATCAATTTGTCATGGCACATTTTCTGTAAACACTGACAGAAATGAGGTCCATTTCACTATTCTCATTAACAGTAACATTACCATGCAAGACTTCCAAAATAAGTTTGCCCAGACCTAATCATTTCAACAGCACGGAATATATGCTTTATCTTGCAATTTGGCTTTGTGTCGAGCATAATCACGAACAGATGAACAACAAATCAATTTTTTTTGTAAATACGGTTACTTGGGAGAGTTATGGGCTTGTGTAAGTAATTGCAATAACTGGAAGTGATTAGTTATGTCAAACCACTGGCGATCTTTCTTTTGCTTTTGTACATTTAAATTCTAACCTAATACTGTTGGGTTATTTTAAAGGAAAGCTGTGTTTAGTTTGGTCTCATTGTTGTGAGCTAAGCATATGAGAGTAGGTCATGGGCTACACCTAAATTAGAAAAAAAAGTCTCTAATGAGACCACATCGTGCAAGGCGTATCTGGATATAATGAAGGTTGACGAGCAATCCTTTATGAAGTTGGAGATACATACGATTCACCCCCAAAATACCATGCTCTAAGAACCCTGTGTTCAACTCATAAAAGAATAATGTGTGGCTCTACTTAAACTTCGGACCTGTAAGTGATCCCTGCCATGGGTCATAACTTGTTGAAGGGTTGTATACACGTACTTAATTTGTGCACTGAAGTGAATACAATTGTTAAACAGCCAAAATGAAAGTCCAGAGTACAGTATCCAACTGCTGTATGTTCTTCAACAAAGTTTCATTTGCGTACAAGATATTTGTAAACATTGAAGGCACTTTTCGAGATGCTACTCTATTCATCAGATGGCGTGTTTCTTGCTAAGCTCTTGTTACCTGTTTGTGGGGGTAAACATTAATGTGGCACTTGATACATTCTTGTCCCATGTTGGCCCAGGAGTTTCCACTCATCCACTTCCTCTTGCACTTCGGGCATTTGTACTCTCCAAAGCAACGCTTCTTCCCTTGATATGGAGTTAGGCCTTCTCCCTTTGGGCGGGCCTGGAAAGTAAGACAATGAATACTTAGTTCTTCCATTATAAATTCTAATAGTTGATGTAAAGAATATGATTTAAACTATAAAATAATGTACAGTATAATGACAAACCATAATTTAAACAGTGATCTAGCAAAATGAATAAAAAAATGTAAATTCTTAGTTGCGAAACATTGACATTCAGACCTTTAGTTGAACCATCATGTTAAGTGCACAGATATAATGTTGAAAAGGCTTATTCTTAATAAGCCAATCATTCAGGAACTAAAGATGAGAAATTTAGCTCTTTGAATATGCCTTTTACTGATCTGTTTGGGTGAAAACTGTAGTGTACCACATACAATGTATTGCATAGGCTGGTGCACAGATTAAAAATGTACCTGGTAACATACAACCTTTTCTCTGACCTCCACACTGTGATTCAACACAATTATTAGGGTCTTTAAAAAAAGGATAGCATGGATTTAATATACACTTCCTGGAGCCAGCTCTGCTATAAAACGCACAGGTTCAGCCATGGACAAAAGTTTGGCATCGCCCTATAGAATAAACTAATTTTGCTTCATAAAGTCGAAATGAAACCTGCTGAATAATGTTACACTACCATTGAATTACATACCACTTTGTAGTTTTCCATATACTTAATGAAATCTAAGATGAAATACTGTACTACTATTATGGCTTCTGGTAGACTTGTTGTAATATCATTTTGTAGTTTCTTTGATTATATGATGTTAAATAAAAGATCAAAACAATTTTATATATATATATATATATATATATATATATATATATATATATATATATATATATATATATATATAATGATGTCTCAATATTAATGATGTCTCAACCTTAAAAGTATAGGTGATATAAAACCTTTGGCCATAGCTGTACATGTGGTTTACATTCAACCCATTCCCTTTAGTATTCGCTTTATTAAAAGTGACTTAGTGAAAAATACCTTGCAGCCTTTTTGCTTTGATCAACCACATTATGGTCTTTTACGATAAAAGGTTTTCTGTTTCTGCTTCTACATTTTATAGCTTTTGAGATACCATCATGTCAAATGAGATCTAGATAACCCTACTTGATTGTTGCTTTAGTAATGGCAGGATAGTGCTCACTGGCTGAGCATTGCGGAAAATATATTTTATGTAAAATGTGTCTGTGAGTAAGCTTAATCAACTGCATATGTTGAATTTCACTACAAGTTACTATTTGTATTTGTCTATCAAACATTTAAATAAAATTACTCTTTCGACAGTAGTTACCAGGACTGATATTTAATAATCTCGGCCACAAATTATTTTACAATAATAGAAACTTACAGAACTATAAGTAATGAGTTCAATTTAAATACAATATTCAGTGTAGTAAATTAGAACTGTATTCTTCTGTGTGTGCTAATATACAGTACATACTGTACAGTACAGTGCTGTGTGTTTATCTGAAATGTGTACATCAAATGATTAAGTAATGTACAGTATTTGCCTCACAGGCCCACTAATGTGCAACAAGTAGTTCAACTTTGATCAACATTATGAAATCATGGGAAACATGGTGAAACTAAGTACTACTAAATACTACTAGTAGAACTAAATTACACAATGTTACTTCAGTAACGACTTACCTGAGTGGAATGAAGGAGTGTGTGGTGAAAGGGCAGCTGGAAGTGATAGACATTAGTAAAGCAGCAGGAAATAGTAGGTTCTATGCCAATTTGCTGTATTATTAGGATTGATTATTAGATTGAGAATGCTTAAGAGAAGGTGAAATATATAACTCAGCTGTTTGGGTTTAGTTTTATAAAATTAAAAGGTGTTTTACTTCTTTCAAAAAAACAGAGTTAATTAAAGACTGGAGTCAACACTTTAAAATATGTCCCATTCTCTCTTGATAGTCCAAATGATTCTTAAATAGTGTAGAAAATGTACTTGTGGAATATCATATTGAGTCTGAAAGACTTCGAGTCTTAGGACCGAGTCCTGTTTTTCATGTATTTTTATGGAGGCTCACAGCTCTGGCTGTGCAAATAAAAAAACATTCTGTATTCGGTTGCAAGACTCAATTTGCTTGAGCTTTTAAAAACTACTGTAGTCATAATAAAAAAAAAAAATTACAGAACTTAAAACACTGCTATCTGGTGACACTAGATCCTTATCGGTCCCCACGTTCAATGTAGCGGAAAATATCTTAAACACCCAAGCCTCTCATGGGACTTGGCTGCTAAATAATTCTCCTCCTTCAAAGATACATCCAAGCATTTGGCAATTTTTATTTGAACTAATCGTGTTATACAGAATTCTGAACGCTATGAAAACCCTCTTTTATAGCATGAGAATACCAATGTAACATATGTCCTGAGTCTTTGCCTAAAGATGCACATGGTTTGTTTACAACAGTAAGCACCTACTTTTGAATACAGTCCTAAACTGGGTTACTGACTTTGAGTTTTGTAAGCACTATTTAAGCAGTCAACCAAATCCCACTATGGCAGTATCAGGGTTCCGAAGATCACTACTAACAATACTATTAGGAAGTAGCCAGTTCTGCTCTGTTGCTTCAACAGTTGGACTTTCAAATGAAATGAACCAAAGCACACACTGTGAACTCACCATTGTAATGAATTTGACTATCAATAACTTTGTGTAGTGTATTCAAAATATGGACAGCTACTAGTGGGAAATCCATTCATTCTCTACAAATAATCTTTCAAAATTAACACAGCAGTTACCAGTTGTGGCGTAACTCTTTATTTCTGGCAGAAAACAATAACCAAATCAAGACTACCTGGTTTTATTTCACACTAGGCATAAATCAAAAGTATTCTAGTTCTGCACTACTGTTTATTAGCTTTCTGAAACCCACTAATTAGTCAATTATTGAATGTGCCAACGGCAAGCCAGTAAAAAAATTGGGTTTCAATGGAAGGACTTGATCTCCACTTTGCTGAATCTTTTTTTCAAGCGATCCTCTTTTTGTGCGGTGCAGACGTGCATTCCCGAAGGCAGCTGAACACCAACACTTTGAATCTCACACAAACAAGCCTGTTGTTTTCTCAGTTGGAAGCAGGGCTGAAAAACATTACATCAGAATTCCAGTGCACTGCCCCAAGATTCTGATCATATAAAAGGGCCAGTGTTGAAAAAAAAAAAAAATCTATCTGTGTTGCTAACAAGTTCATAAAGGCAGTGCCTTAGCTTTCTGACCACAGCCAGACACTCTGAATCTTAATGAAAAATGTAATAGCTCTGCAGATTTACACAAGTTCCTTAGAAACCCACACTGCTCAAAGAAAATCTAAATATACACTTTTCAAATAACTGATTTCTTATTTTTTTAATTAAATCAAGAAGAACAGCTATGGACCTGATCAGGATACTGTAGTACATTGCAAAGTCTATTATTTACAATACATGATTTCAAAAAAGTTTCTAAAAATCAGAAAGATATTAGTGTCTCCCTGTCCCTGGGATAACATACGATTTGCAATCAGGCTATTCATTTTTGCAACATGCTAAAAATACAGTAATTAATACTGAAATAATGCAAACCAATATAAACTACTCCAGGTTCCAAAATAATAAATACATCATGGATATCCATACAGTATGTGTAAATCAATAAAGAAACTGTATGAAGCTTATTCAAAATAATGTTATCTTGAGTAGCAACCAATAGTCATATGTAGTCCTACATGTTTCCCACAGTCCTGTACCAGATTAATGAGATAAGAATACTGAAGATTACACTGCATTTGGTATACTGTTTAGTAGCCCTGCATTAGACAAGTATTCTAAATTAAATTCACAGAACATTAAATACAACAGTAAAAGTGACAAGGCTTGATGCTTAATCAGATTGTTGACAATTCCCCAGCTCAGAAAATGATGGTTAATAATGCCATAAACAGGATCAATGGCAGTTAGCACTGTATCTTCAGTACTGTTTGCCAAGCAGTTACAGCTCTGAATAGTTTGTAGAATCGTTGATTATCTCTGCACGCCAGCGTTTCACAGCACAGATGAGGCCAGCTGTCTTGCTGAGATCACTCTAGACTGTTTCTAGTTGGCAACTCCATTGCCTTGTTTCCACAAGCCTTTACAAGGTCCGAACTGGCTCTACTGCTGCACTTGAAGCATAAATGCCCTTACACACCAGACGCGATGAGTGACACGACAAAGCGACACGAGAAAATCAATAAAACCTATGCTTTTCAATAGCGCTCTTCACACCACAGACGACATGACAAGTGGCATCGCCGCGACACAAATTCCAAAGTGAGCGATGGAAAAAAAAAAATAGAACCTGACCCTATTTTTGCGAATTCGCCGAGCGACAAATACACAACTGAGCAATCAGAGAACAGCTTCATGTCATGTGGTTTGAAATCAAGCACTGTTTCACTTTGTGACGGGGTGCCCATCCCTTGGGTGTATTTTATTTTTTATGTAGGTATTCATTATTATTATTATTATTATTATTATTATTATTATTATTATTATTATTAATTCTATACATATATTGTGTTTATGTGAGGCTGGACGAAGGCCGTCCAACATGCCTATTTATTATTTAAGATGACGGCGAAAAGCTGTGCGTTTGTGTTTTGTTTATTTATTTAAAAAGCTTGTGCAGAAGGTGACCAGTGACCATAGAGGGTCATCTACATAAAAATCTGCAACTTTCTGCGCCCCAGGAGAAGAGTGTCAGAGGCGAGGCGTGAGTCTAATTTAATAGAGAAGCAGTTGTTTAGAAGGGTTAGTGTTCGTTTCACTTTGACCAGAGTGCCATTTTATACATGTGACCATCTCCCAATTAGCAGCAATTAAACAATGAATTAACCTGGGAGATGGTCACCTTCTGCGTAAGGCTTTTAAATAAATAAATAAAACACAAACGCACTGCTTTTTTCTAATAAATAATCATGTCAGACGGCTTTCATCCGTCCGCACATAAAGACAATATATTTATATACTACTAATTATTATTATTATTATTATTATTATTATTATTATTATTATTATTATTATTATTATATAACAACAAATTAATACCTCGCACACTTTCACTGAAAATGGAGGTAAAAGATCATACTTGCAGTACCTAATTTCCCTGACCTATAATAATACTAAGCCATTTTCTATTGTGTTTGTTAGTAATCATACTTCCTGAAATATCTGGCAAATATCCCGCTGTTGCCTCGTTTCTGTGATCGCTTCTGGTGTGCACTGTATTTTTGCAGCGAATTTGTCCTGTCGCCCCAGTAAAAATCGCGTCGCCTCTGGTGTGTAAGGGCTTTAAGAGAGAACATACAGTATATATTAGTATAACATTTTTCTTTTAGGCATTTCAGAACCTGTTTAATGTTTTTTGCAAAGCCTGAAATACATTTTGAATGCTACACTTTTTACTGCACCTTGAAACCAGTCTGCAATCTCGTTCCAATGTTAAATTAGTGCTGCCTTCACATTGACCTGCGGCCTAGAATCCAATCTGAAATGGGATGTTACACAAAGAATGTTTCTACTATATCACATTTTTGTAAAATTCCCATCTATAAATGTCATCCACTACCTGTCATAAATGGGAATGTTCAAACTATATGACTTAGATATGAATGAGGATGTGCTGTAAGTGCTTGACACAAAGAAACAAGATAATGGGTGAAAAAAACAACAACTTTAAAACCAGGAATCATATTCAGTTTTACTGCTTGACAAGTCCTGAAACTATAAATCAATTTTTTTCTAAATTAAAAAAAATGACCATTAGAATTTCAAATTAACCCCCTCCCTCCATCTGTGCTTCCCTGGGGAAACTAGTGGAGGCCTAGGCCATGTTTAGTTACCTATGAGCTAGGCCTCTGTTCTGCAGGACGAATACCACAGCTACACAGTCATCCCTCCCAGCTGCAGCGGGCCCTCCAATCAAGTCAAAAAAGACAAGGGGGAGAGGAAATCAAAACCAGATGAACTCCATTCTGATATAATGCAAGAAAACAGCATGTCCATCATAAAAAAAAAAAAAAACAGCTTTAAAATAGGTCATAGATAAGAACGGAGAGACTATAATAACAAAGATCATGTGATTCACATATAAATATCATAACAGCAGGAAAACCAGATGACTTCATAATAATCATCAGAAAGATTCGATCCAGTGAGAAAAGGCAGCCTAAGTTCACCTGTCACATAAGTTTGTATTCACTACTGTCTAGTCTATTGACAGTATTGAATTTCACTGTAGATTAAGGAATTAAACAAAGGCACACACTATTAAATGGGAGCATTCTAACCATTAATGTTAAGCCCCTTTGATGATTTAATGACTTTGTAATCTAATAGTCTTATTAATAGGTTCATGCATTTGTTTTTGCACACTGTTCATTTGATGGTGGCCTTTCCTGAAGTATTTAGAATACATAATAAAATAAAAGGTTTATTATAGGTCATTATGTCTTTTTCCATAGGTTGCAGCCACGTAGTCTTAAAGCTTTGTGAAAATATGACTATTGAAGTATAGTAGAAGTACAGAATATCTCATATAATGCATTCCCTATTCTACATGAAACCCTATACACAGAGCCCCTGGATTTCATCTGCAGTAGCAACCAATCCTTGCTAGGGGACAGTACAGCCATGTTGGCCATGAATCACAATCAATGCCTGTCACTTCCTCCTCCTGTTGCAACAGTAAACACCCAGCTGCACAACACAGTACAGGCAGACTAAATATGTTCTTCCTGCTGAAGGAAGTTATCTCTCACCCTGCATGCACCCACGCAACACAGTCACACATAAACAGACATTAGGTGAAAGTGTCATTGAACAGGCTGCTTCCTATTGTCCTTAATATACTAGCAATTGATGTTTGTACTACACATATAGTATCTAGCTAAAGTAAAATTAACAAGTGCAGTATCAAAGGTTAATAGTCAGATAAATACTGTATAGACTTTAAACAAGCAGACTAAGGCTAAATAACACAAGGAACTCCCTAAGGTCCTTTTTTAGCACTGTGCATTCACCCTTTTTATTCTGGCTAGCTGTATATTGAGGAAACGCACGCACATACAGATGCACATTTCTGAGATTTGGAAACTTTCCATAGCTTTAGGGTGGAGATTAGGTTTCAATCCTTTTATCAATGTTTGGGCTCTAACTCTTGCTTGGCCTTTGAATCCTGTGATTCTCCGGGATCCACCGTACTAGCATACTTATATAATAGTATAAAGATCTTGTGTAGAGCTATAGAATTAGATAATTATAACTAAGATTAAAATGTCTCAAGATATGCAATGGGAGCCTAACTTCCATCTCAATCCTGTAAAAAATATCTGCGTTAGCCACTTTTATGAATGGTGCATTCAGTTCAGTTATGCTGTACAAGCTTAAATTCCAGGAAACATAAAATGGAAAGTAGCACAGTACATTCAAGAGTAAGTAGCAGGGTTCCCAAAAATATAACGTTACATGTCCCCACGTGTTGCTACAACTGTTTAAATAACGTACCTGTCAGTTCTCTTTTCCCTGTTACCATCCTGACAACTTTTTACATTTATAACTTTCAAATCAGTTTCAAAGCTCTTTTCAAAATGGCTGCTCTAGTGCACTGGGATTTGAGATATGTCCTCTAAATCAGTGCAAGAATAGCGACAAAAAAACATTTTAAAAAAACCCATAACAACAAGTGCTCTGGCTTTTCTGTTCCGCATCACATCAGCAGTGCACTAGAGCGGCCATTTCAAAAACAGCTTTGAAGCAGACTTTAAAGTTAGAAGTGTGAAAAGTTGTCAGGAGGTTAACAATGAAAAGTTATATGTATGTTATTTAAACAGTTAGCAATTCATGGGGGTGTGTAACGCGATATTTTTAGGAACCCTGTTACTTACTTCTGAATGTACTGCAGTGCTAAATGAAACAAATTAGGGGCATGCAACATCCCATCTAATACAAAACTGTCACTTATAGGTTATACACAAGCACAGTGAGATTCAGCCAGTTGGTCACTTTAAATATTCAGCCCACAGCTGAGCGAAGGTTACTAAAATGAGGGTCAGGACTGAATGAACATGAAGGGTGAACAATGCAAGCAAGAACAGGCTAGGACTCTGGTGATCTGAGGAAGTCTTTACTACAGAAACACATGTCTGACATGTCTAGGTAGGTAGGATTTTTTAGCCTTAAAGTATAGGAATGTATGAAGATATAAAATATGTTCTTATAATAAACAGAGCAAATGTGGAGCAATATTGAATTGGACTGTCATCAAAATAAATATTCCTCCCCAGTATATAATCATTCACAATTGAAATATGTTTGTGTATTAACCCCAATCAGACACCTTGTCTACAAAATACCTTGGCATCCCTGAAAAGAAAGGAAAATGTCAAAACATTTTAGTAAAGAGTTCCACAAATCTGGCATGGTATACAATGCAGTGCCACGGCAAACTTTATCTACCATTAGACAAACAACTGGGTGGTATATTTATTCTTCATTCATCCCAAGAAATTGTGTTCTGCAAAGGTGATTAGCTAAACTGTCATATTTGTGTGTATGTAGCAGAAAGGCCAAGAGTGAACTTGTTCACTGTTTCAACACCCAAGAACTGGAACAGATCAGTATGTGTGGATTCTTAATGCTTTCACAACTAGAGAAGAGCTCCGTAGCAGTGTTTTCCAACCTTTTCATCTCAAGTACCAGTGTTTACAACAGACACCACCAGGTGTGCCAGTAACTATGTGCAATCTTAAACGGCTGTTGTAAAACCGAGACCTACCCCATTACAACCAGGTTTGTTGCCTCATTCTGCTGAATGTTTCGTCTATGCAGCTGATGACTGCAACGAATTCAGCATATTTACATTTTAAATATTGTGTATGGAACTGGTTACTGCACATTTAATTGTGTACAGTTGAAATACAGGAAATAGCATGCTGTAGCTCCCATGCTCAGTGTTAGTGAAGTTCTGATCTGACAGCATGTAACACAGACCCTAGGCATTTTTTATCCATGCATATGTATATTACAGGACATCCGAGTTTAATGACAATTAACTTGTTTTGTCAACATGGAAATATACTAGGGAACGGACTTATTGTGACGTCTATATCATTTATATTAAATTATTTATTTCTGTTTTTTAATGGAACATTTGTCTGCAAAAAAATCAATTTTTTTATATATAATATAAATATTAAAAAAAGGTCTTGCATTCGTGGGATTTGATTAAACTTGTTGCAACTGCAACCATGTTAGTTACAGTCTGGAGCCCTGCATCAAAATTTCTCATTTCTCTGTGATTCAGCAGTACAAACAGATTGATACATTACGATGGTGCGATCATATTGTCATAAAGAACTGCTGGTGTGTACCAGTTGCAAGCCTATCGTGTACCAGTACTGGCACTTGTACCACAAGTTAAAAACCACTGCTCTAGAGCCACCTTCTTTTTCTATTACAAAGGAAAGGACGTGACACTGAACTATATCACGGTCACAGGTCAAATGTGTTTAGTCTAAAAAAAAAAAAAAAAAAAAAAAAAAAAAAAAACGTGTTCTGGCATGGCAAGCAATGCTTGCCAAGATAAAAGAACAACTTTGACCTTATGCAAGGAAATCTTGTATTGTATATACCAATATCAATAATACAGTAGTACAAATTGCTTTTCATCTTATTACATTTATTGGACAAGAACATAAAACAGATACAAAATCTGTTAAAAAAAATTGTATTCAACGCCACAGCAAAATACTAATATGTATTACTATAAAATGAAACTTCACTGGTTTAAATTGCTCATTTAGAACAATACCAATGTGCATTGGTTTTTCAAATAAAAAATCATGGTTCTGTAATAAATCTACAAAGTTAACAGTACCCATTTGTTTAACACATTTATGTCACTTTGGCAGTGCGATTGCCCTGCACAGTGGTAAATTAGTGTTGGTGTGGTTTATATGTAGGAATGGGTTTATTTTGTGTCGTTTTTGGGACTTGATTAGTTTGATTGTATTATTGTTTACAGACGGGCGCTCGATTGAGACTTGCTGCATGCTATGCTTGGTTGAGGGAAGGGCATCAAGTGATTGGCTGTGCTAGTCTTCAATCAGCACATAGGCAGATCTCGACCGAGTGTCCATCAGTTTAAAAACATCCGCGGGAGATAGCTCGGGGCTGCTGCAAGGCCTGCCGTTTTCACGGCACCTTTTGAGTTATAGTTTGGGGTAGTGTGTTTTATTTTGCACTTTTTGTACAGTTTGCTGTATTAGTCTTCTGTGCGTTACCATCGCTGGTAACGTCACATGACCGCCTTTATTTTACTTTCGTTTTCAGTTTGTGTGAGTAAATCCTGCCACGTGTGGAAGGGGTGTGGGTAATTCACTGACTAGGAGACAGACAGGTGTACTTGAAAACGCCGGCACAGGCGCGCAGGTTTTATTGAGGACCAGCATAGCCAATCACTTGCTGCCCTTCCCTCAAACAAGCATAGCAGGCAGCAAGTCTCAATCGAGCGCCCGTCTGTAAACAATAATACAATCAAACTAATCAAGTCCCAAAAACGACACAAAATAAACCCATTCCCACATATAAACCACACCAATACTAATTTACCACTGTGCAGGGCAATCGCACTGCCACAGTCACACAACCTACTGGGTTAGGATTTACATTACCTCCAGATTTTACATTCTGAAAGGTCTTCTATTTAGCAGACAGTGATGTGATGACTTACTATTGCTCTCTAATATAGTCAAGACTTATTCTTTATCAGAGTTCTAATTACCACAAAAGATACACACAGAATACTGGTTAATATTAGAAAAAATCCATCCTTTTTGACTCCAGGGATTTGTAGCAAATTGATACAAACGTGTGGCGGGGATTGTAGCCCTCTGTTCACAGGTGACAGTATAGAGCTTGGCTTCCGTACTGTGGGCTTCTCCAGACACACTGGCCAGACAAAATAATACCCCTCAGTTTTCATTTGAATAGCCAAGTCCTTTATATGGGGTGAGATTTATTCAGTCTCCTGTGTCAATCAAACCTTTGCCTTTTTGTGATAACTTTCTGAACCATGTTATTTTGCAATGCATGCCAAATTAAACATGCTTGTGTAGACAGCTTTATAAATGAAGCACTATGTAGATGTTGGACTTTCTTGTATTTTTGTCCTAGTATGGCAGTGAAGGCTGAAGAACAGTCAGCTGATAGCTTCAACTCAAGAATAAGTGTCACCCATCAGCTGTGTAGCTTTCTCTTTATAATGGGTGCTTTTCAATCAGTTAAATCTGCATCAATGTGCCGAAGACAAGTCCTGTGTTAGAGCTTTAGTCAGGTGCTGAAAATAACGTGAATTGAATTACACATTCATTCCAACCAGACAGACTAAATGCAGCCAGTGTTTGGGGGACCTCTGGGTCCTTTACAAGTGCAGCTGTCTCTTTTTGTGCCTGGGCAGAAAAGAAAGCTCAGAAGACGCTGACAGGGGAAACAGGTGTGTTGCGAAATGAGAAATGTGCCTTCTTACAACACCTGTGTGTTTTCAAACACAATCCTCTGTCTGACTGGGGCTACAAGGGCTCAAAGCCTTTCCTGTCACCCTGCAGTGCAACCTCTCCAAGCCAAGCAGATGGGACACATAAAATCCTCTCACTTAATTAATAAAGCTAAGGCCCAAATGTAACCTTTATTCAACTCTTACAATAGAAATGGTTAATCAAAAACAAAACAATAGAGAGTACTTGGGTAGCTAGGAGACAGGAAGAGGGATTCAGGAAAAGTCTTCATATAGAAAAACAAATCCTGTGCTCTAAGGAACGCACATTTTCCTGAACATTTTCTGGTGATAGAAGACAGCGAAAACCTAAAGGTGTGTGTGTGTGTGTGTGTGTGTGTGTGTGTGTGTGTGTGTGTGTGTATATATATATATATATATATATAAGCACTATTAGCGATAAGGTACACATTCATTACAACATTGGAAAATCTAATATTACACAACTACTTTAAAAAACATTCTATAATTCTTATTAAGTTTTGCGTGAAAATCAATAATTACAGAATGTATGTAGGTACTGCATATTTAAAAAACATAACGATTTTATAGTAAAATGCTCTGTTTCTCACAACAGTCTCAACAGTCGTGTAAAAAGAGATGTACCCCACCTGTACTACTGTTTTTATATAAACTTTCTAGTAGAAATGAATTCAATGTGGTGCACTTCAGTTTAGCTGTTGAGCTGTGGTAGGGTTAAGGACAGAAAGGGTAGATAAAGGAAGCTAGAGTGTATTCAAGCAATTATTTCACAAAGGCAAGCAAGCTCATGAACTGGTCAAGAATACTTGGTTCTAGAAGGACTACATGGCAGTCACAATCTTGACAATGTCGATTGGTGGTTTCCATAATAATTTCCATACAGTGCACATTTTATAGTGGCACACAAAAGCGTGTCACCAGCAGATGTTCATCAGTAGAAGATGATGGTGACAATTTGAAACATGATCAGTCTGATGGAGAATGGTATGACAACACCTCTGATTCCAGCCTAACTACCAAAATAAACAATGTGCAACTTATTTGTAATTGTGGAGCTTTCAGTTAAATACCTCATATCAGCTAAAGTAGAAACAATTAATAGCTATTTTACCTCAGAAGTAAAACCAGGCACTTCAAAAGCCAGTGGTTTTTTAAATCAGTTTTGAAACAAAACAAAGATTATTTTTTTTCTTTTTTTCTGGGTTATTATAAAAGAAAGCCATGTTTTCCAAGTATTCGAGATAGCCCTGGACTGCTTCCTGGTTCCTGGCAAAGGCCCCAGGAGATTGGCTGCTCCTTTTGCCAGCATCTGGAAACCATCAGTGTAAACAATGGAGTCCTCGGAGCTGGAACCCCTACCTCAGTTCCCGAGGGACATCAATCCAGAGAACATGAGAACACAAAGACCACTGGACACCATGTGGTCAATTACTCCAGACTAACAAACCTGAGCTCTTTCCTACTTTCTGTTTAGTTTGGCACAGCTGCCCCGTTTCACAGTGGACCCCAGCTGCTACAAAAGCAAAAAAAAAAAAAAAAAAAAAAAAAAAAAAAGGAAAAAAGTTTTAACCGCTTCTCTACTAAACATTATCTTCCATCTCTATGAATTCACTGGCAGATCAAAACAAGTTTTTGAAGCGGAACCAATTAAAAACCTACACAACTATCTACAGCAAAACACAACAGATTATACATGCATAGTCAAATAAAGTACACTGGCATGACTTCCAGGCCACACCTGGTTTCAATAGTCATAACCTTGAGGTGCTTATTTCTATAGCTTGGTACAGTATAATGGTCATCATCGCAACTAACCATGTTAAACATCTCTATGCACCCATTCAGAGAAACAGTGAAAAGTATCTTCTGTGTGCTCAGCTCAAAGTTTAAACCTGGTAGCTTCCACTCCAACATACTTAGCATCTCCTCCATACTAAATCAAAGTCATTGAGAGGAGTTTTCCCATTTTTAATATTAGACCTTTTTTTTAGTCAAAGGAAGTGTTCATCAATTTTTGGCAGACATCCTTGACTCTGTAGATTAAAGTAAATTCTACTGATCCAATTTTCAAGCATTTCCAAGTATTTGATATTAAATTGGCCTAACCTTGGATGGTTCACTCAGTCTAACTAACAGTCTAAAAATGTTAGAATTTAAAAGATTAACAGCAAATCCTGTGTACTGTGCAACACACGAATCCCATTTTGGAATTTGTCTAGGGCAATACAAAATAGATTTCTAACATAAACCAATGCCCCTGTAGTGTGAGAGCTCGTATTTTGGTAAGCCATGATTTAGGTTGCTCTGGTCGGGAGTCAAAGGTCAGGAGACGTCTGAGGGACACAGGAACACAGAGATCTGATTTAGGTACATGTTAGCTTAACTGGATACTAAAGGGGTAATTTAAAATCCATCAGGAGTGAATAGAGGCATTAATCCACAGTGTTAACAGTTCATAGATTTCTAAGTTTTAAACATTTACAATTTGTCCTAAATACAGAGGTGTAACATTGATATTTTATAAAATTGATATATATATATATATATAATATATATGATAAATGATATATATATATATATATATATAATATATTTACAATATAATATTTAGCAATTAATGAGGTTTGATCTTATTTACAATTTCATAAAATGTAAAATGCTTCAACTACCACCACAACTCTGCGTCAAGAAATGCATTACCATATTGATTCAGTGAGAAAGTGCTAAAGTTGGACACCGTTTAACTGCTGTACTAATTTTGCCCAGACACAGCTGCTCTCTCTTCCATAACTGCTGCGTAGAGGCATTCCTATACAGTAAAACAATACTTCATACACTTCCAGAATCGATCTGGCTGAGTCATTAACAAACCAAAGTTTCCTTTCTAACAAAGTAATCCAAGACACCCTCTCCCAAGCGCTGGGATAACTCTTCGTTTTACAGACCCACCCTCCTTCCTGTTGAGGATGTACTGCTGGTCAAGGCCTTTTCAGCTCTTTGTTATTAAACAATTCCACAGGAAGAGAACCCAATTTGGCAGGGAGTTGAGAGCTAGGTGTAAGATTTTCAGTGAAACACACTTGCCTGTGTTGGATACCAGTATACTGTAATAGTGTATATTTTTTTTACAATTTCAGACTATGCCAGGAATGTGTAGTGTTAGGTGAGCATGTTTGGATAGGAGGGAGGAGAGACACTTGTACATGAAGCACAAGTCACCTTGGGAATGTGTACACAATGTATTAGCTGTGCCTGTTTTCTGTCTAAATGGTGCAGAGAGCAGGCTGAATTATGAAAGAAAGTTATGAGCAAAGCCTAAGGAATTACACTTTAGTGTAAAATAAATCTTGACAGTACAAAACTGCAGTTCTAAATGATACTAACTGAAAAGTTTTGGGAATACTGGTCGCTGCTGTTTCAACAGCCTAATTCCATAGCTGTGAACTCATAGCATATATGCCCAAATGGAGCAATGCCAGGACAACACATACCAGGTGGTCTGAGGCGGTGGACACAGTTTCAGCTCTCAGCAGGAAATGTGATGACATTTTTTGAGAAAAAAAAAAATCAACTTTTTTGGCATATTAAACTATTCAAGCTTGTAAAATGAAAACATAAAGAGCTGTTTTGGACAGATGAATCAAAACACATTTTAACATACAATGGGATTATAAAAAATAGAAAAACAGTTATAAATCTACTGAATTTTTGTCAGCAAGTAAGCAGGTGAAGTTTCCCACTAAATCCCAAACCCCAGCATAGGACTTCTCTCCACAAGGGCCTCACATCTCAACCAGCTGCAACTGTAAACTTCACATTTACAATGATTGTTTTATGCCTCTAAAAAATATTTGTTTTGTCTTGGGGAAAACAGCTCCATGTAAATGCATTTCCTGTATTACAGTTAATATGACTCCACCTTGGAAACTGTGTGGGGTAAGGTTGCCTTTAACACAGGAAGAGAATGGCAAGGAAACCCACTACAGGTATGTCCATAGTATTATGGCAGGCTAAAAAAATGAAAATGAAGTCTGGTGAAAAATAAGGATCTTGTGAATGTGAATTTATTGCTAATTACAAGTAATAATTTTTTCATTTACATCAATCAGTTAAATTCATGTTTAACAGTAAATAACTGCAGTTGCATTATCTTACACTTGCAGCAGTTAAAATTGTGTTCAGTAATTACAATACATTGTAAGCAGAGTAAGAAAACTGCTGCATTTTAAAAATCAAAGATTTTGTAAACAGCTTTTGAAATGTTTAAAAAAAATAGCACATTTTCCTTATTGGACATCTGATGAATTGCTTCATGTTTACATTTCTTTAAAATAAACCAGATTGTAACATTGGTCTCTAAGAGGAAGTGAAACAGCAGTTACAAATGTGCTCCTTAATTACTTCTCCAATTTGGCTTCACATTGTTTTCAGTTTGCTTTTCAAGTTTATACAGAAAACGAAATGTATACATAAACATAAAACAGTAATGCATATATATTTATTTTCTTTTTCAGTTTCTTGTAACTGAAATAGGACTTGAAAAAATAAACCTTGATAAGGTAGTAAGCTTGCTTCACCAGCAGCTAATCTGATGTTTTACCATTCTTCGCCAAAGCAGTCAGATGGAAAGGAAAAGGCTGAAATACTCATTGATGCAGAAAATAAAAGCTGAAATATTGGTTAGTCATTTGAATTTTATGATATAACCTGGCTATGTTTCTGTGTGGATCCCTGTGTGGCTCACCTGGTAAAGACACTATCACATAGTGTGCATGGTGAGTCATGCAGTCAGTGGACTGCAGGTTTAAGTTCTGGCTGTGACAAATTGGCTGGGGATCTCATAGGAAGCGTGGCTTTGGCCTGGCATTTCCACGGATTGGGTGCCATGTGAGCTTATGCAACCACAGATCTGGCCTTTGTCATCCAGGGACTGGTAGCCTGCTGGTAAACGGCTTGGAAATGGGATCTAAGGACCCACCAACCTACAATTCAACTGAACTGGTCTGGGGAAGGTAAGCCAACATACCTGGGTGTTCTAAATGGACATTCAAGAACTGACTGTAGAAGACAGATGCTGCAGGGTGACAAAAGCAGCTGATTGCATTTTGTAGCATTATTATGTCTGACACAGCCCTGCCTTTAAACTACTGCTCTTGCTCGAGACTCTTGATCCATGTTGGTTTGTCAAACAAACAGGATTTATAAATGTGCAGCACGACCCATTTGGTGGATTTAGACACAGTGCTATAATATAAAGCATTAGCTTACTTGAGAAATAAATTGCAGGAGACGTTGTACACTTCATACTGTACATTCTTTGTACAACCAACCACAGCAATCTTCATCAGTTTTAACATCTGATTAAACTGACATATATTAACACACTTGAAGCCTTGTCCATTTCAAAGATGCAAAAAATTACTGTATACCAAAATACACCAAAAAGAAAAAAAAAATCCTGACCACATAAAGGAGTTCATTCCAGTGGTTGAGAGAAGACTGTATTTTTGTGTTAAATGAGAGGGCTCTAATCTGGCTTCAGTAGTGTGAAAACAAGGGACAGTGTACAGGACAGCCAGGAGGTTCTAACATGTCCTATTCTTTCACACTGGGCTTCAGTTTCCCACAGTACACACCAGCCTCGCACTGATTCTGATGTTGAGATTTGCTCTAGTTTTACATAGAAAATTTGTCATCCCTTTTTGATGTTCATTTTGTGATTTAATGTAGCGTTAGTAAAAATGCACAGACTAAAACCTTACGCACTAAAGCTAGTTACCACATTATAAGGTCAAATATGTTGATGCTAATCCACAGTTCTGCTAACACACTTCAACCTCCACAGCCCTGGGACTCATCTTTAAGCACCTCATTACTTTGAAGTAACGCAGCAGCGTTTATCTGAAATTGCTAAAAAAAAAAAAAAATTTACTGCGGTTTTGAACGAGGAGTATATTGAAGTTTATTTCTGTGTACACAACTTGATCAGGATGACGAAGAAGTCCTACAACTTAACTTTTAAAGTGAAAGCTGCTGAGCTCGCAGATCAGAAAGGCAGTCAACCTGCTGCTCGAGAACTAGGAGTTGATGAGCGTTGCATTAGGGAACAGAGAAAGCAAGTACTTCAGCACGGGCAACAGAGCGGAGGGGCAAGGGGGCCATGCCCCCTCACTTTTTGCAAAAGAATGTGTATAGTTTTACTTTGTGAGATGTTGGTTCAGAAGAAAGGGCTACATCCTCAGTCTCACCCTTACAGTAAAAAGGACACATGATAAATAAAAACACTGAATATATCTCTGACTAATTAGAAATTAAATTATAGATATTTTTTTACACTTCATTTTTTGATTTTTAAATTTTATTTCCTGATAGAATGTTTGGATAGGGAGCTGTGATTGCTAGTCTCCTTCTGTCACATGACATATTCACATGTTGCTTTGGCGTCACCTATCTTGTTGTCTGGGTTGTGAAAAGTTCTCATTAAAAGTATAGGTTCTGCTGGTTTTGTCACACAGATTCGCTTGTCAAATCACGTCCGTTGTGTGGCGACCTTAAGAGTTGCTAAGGCTTGAAACTATCCCACAAAGTCTAAAATACATTTGTTTTTCACTCAGATATAAGTTTTTAAAGATAGGCCAAAATAAACAATGAACATCTGTGCCAGCCAATGCCAAAATTATCACCAACAGCCTGAAATGCCTGAAAAAAACAGATTTCTTTGGCTCTCATTTCTATTTACTTAAATAGTAAATATTTCACTCCCAGTGGCTTATGTTCAGGAAACAGTAGACAATTTATTGTTAACTTTTGTGTATTTAATGCTGATTTAGTATAGTTTGGAAAAAAGTACTTGTACCACTGTTCTCACTCAAAAAATACTAATAGTGTGTTTCTATAGTATAGATAATAACTAATAAGCAAGTGCCATACCATGTCTAAAAATCATTCTTTTTCATAACACACTCACATTTTAAAACAGGGTTTGTATACAAGTGAAATTAAAGTAACACAGTAAAACACATGTTATACCAGGTGGAGGTTTCTGAACAAAGGAAATCAGCTAGAATCCTGCTTTTCGTTAAATGTCAACTCCCCATGAAACCAATTAAGCCAATTAAGCACAACAACACAACACAACTTGTTCAAGTAACTAATAAATTAAATAATAAATATACTGTATACTTCTTAAATTCTCCTTTTGGGCACAAAAATGTAAACTGTAGATTTGGCTGGAGCGTTTGTATATCTGTTGGGATTTTTTTTTTTGCAAATCTGGGTTACCGGGTACCATGTGAGACTAAATACTCAGAGAAAGATGAACCTTCACAAGCCATGAATTGATTTTGAGATACTAGTGGATATACAAAATAAACCTGCAATGTATTGCACTGCTTTACAAAACAGATTATGTACAGGAAGACAGTGACAACAAGAAATATTTGATGATTCAACCCTGCCAAGTCAATAAATGCTACATGCCAAAGATAACAAACTAAATTTAAACATTAGATACTAAAAATTGCTGAGTACTTTGTACATAATATGCCACTGTAATGATAAAGAGACTTCCCACAGTACAGTGTTCTGTTTCTTTTTAAGATTAAAACATCCTAGAAGCAGCTATGTGTTAAGTGATACTGGAAACAACATTCATGTCCTGTAGTGGCTGGGGCTTCCTGCTGCAGTACGGGAAAAAAGCCTGTTGTCTGGACCGAGTCAAAAAAATATATCTTTGCCAGTCAGGAAACTGACATTCTAAACAGCAGTTTTAATTGACTTATTTTAAGAGAAGCAATAATCTCCAGTAATTACTTCAATATCAATAATTATTTCAACACAATTCTTCTGTTTTTTTCTTACGTTTGACTGCAAAAAGTTTCATTTTTTTCTTTTAATAAAAAAAAATGTAGGCCTTTATTTACAATTTTTTTCGTATGTGCAAATGTTTTTTCAGCTTTCATTCTTTCCTGCTGTTGGCCTTTCTATCTTGCATTTACAGCAAAACTAAATTCAGTGGGGTATACCCAAAGAGGTGGATAGATATATTCTTCACTCAGTCAAACACCTCCTATTATAGGTTAGCAAACCTACTGGATTTATTACTGGATTAACAGAGATCCTATGTGTGTGCTGTGAGAATTAACATCAGCCTCAGAGTTCAGCTGCTGTGTCTCCTGTGGACTAAACTTCTATGCTCTGTACTTTTGCAATCCTGACACAGGGCTGAATGCAGGATCCTGAAATTGTTTACCATGGTGAATGAGTGATCTCAGGACTGGCTACAATACAGTCTACAATCCCAGCAAGCTCCCTGCCATATCAGCTTCTACAGCTGTGCTCTAGGATTGGGTTTCAGGGGGAATGAGCTATGGCAGCAGGTGGGCTGGCTCATAAAAAAAATATGAGGGTAAAATTGCCAGCTTATTTTGAAACGCAGGAGAAGCTGATATTCTTGGATTTATTTGAGCTTTTACCTTTATTTGCAGAGCCACTGGGGGTGTTGGGGGTGGGGGTGGTGCGGGGACATATATATGCTTTGGTTATTCGCAGCATGTTCTGTAAATGTTATTTTGGTTGGCAGGGCCCTCACTAAAGTCCAATTGTATGTAAGTATGTCAGAATATTTCTTCAAGTCGCATTGCAAGAGCAAAATTATTTCGCCATTCCATCATCCACTCTGATGACTTGTTGACAAAAGCTCGATAAGCAATTTTTTTTTATTGGAGGGCATGGTATACCTTATGAAAGTTTACCACTGTGTTTTTCAATGCTTTTATCCTGGTTATGCTATGCATTTACCGTAGTTTCCTATGTTTTTTAATATGCTTTACCATACCAATATGCACTTTTCAATGCTTTAAAACACTTTACCATTACTTTACTATGTTAAACTTTTATATGGGTTTTATATCTCTTAAGTACATTTTCAAATGGCAGGAAAGGCTCAGTGTATTGTAGTAACTATACCACTTCAGAGAGTTCAGATCTTTTTAGATTAAAAATCACACCTGAGGGCTCCCAAGTGGTGCATCCAGTAAAAGCACTCATGTAGAGTGCAGGACGTGCCCTATAGCCTGGACGTTGCCAGTTCGAGTCCAGGCTATTCCTTTGCCAACCAAGGACGGTAGCTCCCAGGGGGCAGCACACAATTGGCCAAGTGCCACCTGGGGGGAGGGAAGGCTTAGGTCAGTCAGGGTGTCCTCAGCTCATCGCACACCAGTGACCCTTGTGGTCTGTCCAGGCACCTGCGGGCTTGCCTGTAAGCTGCCCAGGGCTGCGTTGTCTGTAGCTCTGGGGGCTGCAAGGTGAGTCTGTTGTGTGTAAAGAAGCATGCAGCTAATGGCACACACTTCAGAGGACAGCATGTGTTCGTCTTCGCCCCTCCTGAGTCAGCGCAGGGGTGGTAGCGGTGGGCTGAGCCTAAAAATAACTGGACATTACTAAATTGGGGAGAAAACAATAAAAATAATTGACAACAACTAAATTAAAAAAAAAAAAAAATTCTGTCTTTTGTGTACTGCATTTATTATTAGCATGTTTTTATTTAGCTTAGCACCATGGCAGCAATCAGGCATGGTGTCAGCAGCCCAGCTAGTGCACCTCAATCCTGACCTGATGACTCCCAGCCATTAAGCTCTTTATCTAATGCAGAGATTGGCAAACTGTGTGGTGTTAATGTGGACTGATGCTGAGACAACCAACTTAAGACATGATCTGGATTCAAACCAGGGCTTCAGAGAGGCAGAAGAGGTAAGTTCACAGTAGTTGTCATTATTCAACAGCCCTGGTGAATACTTAATAAGTCACTTTATAAATGTGTGCTGCATTTGTGTGCACAGTCTACTTCACACAGACATATTTATAATACAAATACTCTTATATACTGTAGCGCTCTTCATGCCAAAACACTGCTGAGCATCTCACAGAAAAAATAGCACCTCGCTAATGAGCATGTGGTTGGAATTGTGTTCAACTACAAAAAAAGCACATTAACGCCAATACTTCTTCAATCAGACTTAAAATTGTGCTTCAATTGTGCTGGTTTTCCTGGTATTAGTTGGAAGCAGAAAACATAATAACTAAAGGCCCAGCTAGCCTCGTCTAAGAAGGCCCAAGACGATACAGGGCTGAAGGTAGAAAAGAAGTAATACAAGTATATTTGTATACTGTATGTTAGAAATTAAACTGTAATCTTGAATCTTCAAATGTCTATGAACCCATGACAGCAATTTACTATTGCTGGGTGAAAAAGTTAAACACACAGAGCCTTGCATTATTGGACAATGTCTATGTCTACTTCTTCATTTCCATAAGGATCCATTTTACTGTGGTCCCTGTAGAAACTGAATAAAAAACAATACACCTTTAAGCATCACTATGATTTCATTATTTGGCAACCAACAGTGCACAATTAATATGGAGCCAGAGAATCCAGCTCTTTTTTTTTTTTCCTTTACTCACTCATGGAAATTGTTAGAAATACAATAAACCATGAACTGCTAAAGTCAGACTGGGTGTTTCTTTTTTTTTCAAGATAGCTGGAAAACTACAGCTTAAGTGCAGCCTCTGCTTTTGGGTTTGAGACAAAGGCCAAGGACTACTCATCTGCAAAGACGGGGATTTTATACATGTTACATCTGCTCAGAAACAGTGAGCTCACAGAAACATCAAATGAAATACTGCCTGCCTCTGTAAGCCCTGAAGAGAAAAAGCACTAATATACTGTCCAAGTACTTAAAGCCAGCAGCCCTTTAAAAACAACACGCTGTCTACAAAACAGGAATATAAATTCAATAACAAATATCTGGTGAATACGGTATATTCACTATAATAATGTTTAACACATATGATACACATATCATATGCTAATTAGTTTTGGGGCACAGAACTACAGATCTATAGACTCTTAAACCTCATCATTCTTTATTCAGAACAGCAAAGTGTTTCTTGCCAAAACAAACTGAAACACATCATCCACATAGCACGGCTTTCGGTAATAAAAACAGTCAGACCATTGGCTTTATCATTTGCAGTACTGGTGTACAGTGCTTGAAATTATGGTTTAAAAAAAAACAGTAATCTACCCAAACACTACAGATTTTTATAGAAATCTCATATGATAAATCAACCGTTAAAGGACCTGTCAAAATTCCAATACATCTTACTAAATGTTATCCTGTGTATAGGAAATAAGGTGTAATTTTTAAATAATAATTTTAAAAAACCACTTGTTTGTGTATAAAAGTAGTTCCCTCATTATAATATAAATACTTTTGCACAATTTGAGGAGCCAGAATGTCTATATTGCATATAACGCCACTTCATGTACAACAACAGACACCCTATTACTAACTTATGAACAATTTTTCAAGCTTGGGTTTATGCATCTAACGTGTTTTTTTACAGTAGTATTGAAAATATACATAGTTATAAAATTAGACACAAGT
This sequence comes from Polyodon spathula, assembly GCF_017654505.1. Classification (NCBI taxonomy): domain Eukaryota; kingdom Metazoa; phylum Chordata; class Actinopteri; order Acipenseriformes; family Polyodontidae; genus Polyodon; species Polyodon spathula. The sequence continues at coordinate 10,800,670 of NC_054546.1, read as the reverse complement.
ATTCTGAATTGTAACAGACTACTGTTGTGGTGTAACAATAATTTATGTTACCAGAAGAAATGTATAGAATAGCCAGTTTAATACTGTATCATACTGATGAAATCACATCCCATGGTGACAGTCTGAGCCAATGGTACACAGCTGAGTTTAATTAAGCAAACCATAGAAAGAAAAATCTCAGGGGTGATTAAAATGCCCACAGTAAAACCTGGAATGACTCATGCACCCCTGATATGACTGTTAAATACAACATTCCACAGTAAAGAAAAAAAAAAAAAGGTAAAGAAGATCTGGTATCTGCACTCAGTAACCCTCGTGTTTTTAACTGCAGATGTCTCTAAACAAAAATTCCCAAAGTAAAGCCAATGGCAAATAAATTAGCAAGCAGGACTCCCTGTTGTAGTACAACCATGTCTTTGTTCAGGGAATATATCTCCTGTTTTGAATCCAAACAACTTGTCTTGCCCTTAGTATTCCAGCATTGCTAATAACCATTGCTACTCGTATTACTTGTGTGTTGGTCGTAACTAAGTCTTTTCTAAATATTCACATTTTTCTGCAGTTCTATTCAAATTTTAAAAAAAAGCTGTAACTTTAATTTAGTGTTCTTAAAACTCCAAAACTATAAAAGGTATGGTTTAGCCTAGGGCTCTTTCTGTGTCCTGATGAAACCAAGGCTTGGCTTGAGCTTCGACGGCAAGGTGGATACCGCCGGAAGAGTTATTGTTGCTATGGTAGCGAAGGGGTGACAGAGAAGCAAAGCAACGTAAAGAGGTGAGGCCTGCCCCCGTGTGTAAATAGGGAAAGTAATTAGTAGCACAGGGGTAGCCACTGCCCCACCTTCTGAACCTCATCAACGCTACAGCATATAACTGCAATAGATTTACTTTTATTTGCCTGTGTGGTATATAGAGTTTAATGTTTTATAATTCTTTGTACAAAAAAACCCCAAAAAACAGGCAACCTCTTTTTTATACATAATATTATTATTGTTATTATGACCACTTAGGAAATGTGACATATCTATGCACTATAGGGTTAATTGCGAGAGAAACAGATCGAACCTTAAACCAAAATATATTTTAAAAAGGATAGAAATTTATGAAGACAACCTAAAATGATTTATAATATCCATTCTGTGTTTTTTTTTTTCTCAGCAAAGAACTAGCATGAGCTAGCATTACAACAAGTGTCTAATTATTACCAATACAGAAAGAGCAAAACACTAAACGCTCAACTATTTATTAATGGTAATCTGGGTTGACCCTGTCTGTCCTGGAGTCTTTTTTTTCTGTAACAGAACACAGAGCATCTCACAGTACTTTTACTGTAGAGAGTGATAGGTATTTATTGTGGCTTATTACCATAATGTCTGAGAGAGCTGTAGTCAGTACCCCAGTGTCTGAACAGTAAGAGTTCCTGCCCCTCTGTCAAGGTTTCCCAAATGGTAAACAATTGAGACCTTATTTAGCAATGCCTGCTTTACAACTCTCTCTATACACACCACAGACCCTTCTTAATAAATTCTTGTATTTGTTTCATGCTGTGAGATATATGAGTTTTATAGTTATAGCGCTAAAGGCTAGATTCAGAATGAAAAAAAATGCCTTGAACAGAATTACAGGCGGGAACCGCTGCAATGGCATTACTCAAGTCTGGAACGTTATTCAAGTCTGGAACATTGCTCAAGTCTGGAACATTGCTCAAGTCTGGAACCCAAATGACTGCCTATGTAGCACACTCTTGCTGTTATTCACGATGCAGAACAATGAAGGTTTTCAAAGTGTAACCATATCTCTAGTTTTTTGTGGCTGCTGTTTAAGAGTAGATATACACAGTACTTTAGTCTCATGTTGAGACTCATTAAGTCAAAGGCCTATTGTTCTTTTTAAATTAGCCAATTATATTATGAGGCTCTCTAGCTCGGTCCTCATCCAAAAGTTTAAAGGCAGAATGAGCTTGCATAAAAATAGGCTCATTAGATTTCTTTGGTGTGTTATTAAAACATAACTGAACAGATCTCTGGGCCAATTTCCATTGAATATAATACTGACAGAAATTATTATGTTGTTATTTATTAAGCACCGCAAAACTAAACTTAAATCTGGTTTGACCTAACATGATGACCCCTATTATTTGCATTTATTGAGGATGGAAGGCTGTATTATTGCACGTAAATTTAAATTCCTGTAATAAAAGTGGGCTCCAGACATAAATAATAGAAAAAGATAGTTTGTAGTCATGTTCTTAACAATTTATTTTATTTTACTAAAAATACTAAACCTTACAAGATCTTTACATTGCTTTTACTAAAAACCACAATATAAAATACATACAGTTAATCTTCCCATTATTTCAGGGGTTAATATGCTAATGGTTTTCTTAAAGGTCAACATCTGTTTTTTATAAATCTGGGCCTGCAGGAGATTATAATTTGTGTTTTTCCAATGACAGACTGCAAAGCGTTATACAGCTTTATATACTTTTAAATACAGAGACTTAACAGGGTTTCATAAATTGAATGAAGGGACTGAAAAAAAATATGATATGGGTTATAATGCAGTATATTACGAAATGAATATACCAAATAGCAGTAAGTGTAGATGTAATTATTATAAATGCATAAGCAAACTTAATCCACTTATTCAATATAGCAAATAATTGTCTTTAACTATATGGCTCAATAACTATATGGACATCTTAAATGAAACAGCCTTCATTTTACAGTGAGGGTCAGTGATCTCACAGTGAAAAAGATCAAAATATGTTTCTTGGGCTATTATGAGCAAATAATGTTTAAGACTTTTTTATCTCATGATAAAAATGCTACTTAGGACAATTTTACTGTATAAATCAGTTGCATTGTCTTGTGGATTGTTTCTATAAAACAAAAAAAACAAAGATTTTTGCCCCAGATAGCTGATAGAGATCAGGCAGTGGCAGACAGTAGCTGTTAAGCATATTGCTGCTCTTGTTATATCTTACAACTATAGGATAGGTGTTTGAATCAGACAAAGGCTTAAGGAAAATGAATGAGGTCAATTTAAAAGCTCCACAATTACTGTATGTTAACAAATAATAATATGACAAAATAAACTAAAGCTATTGGACTGCAGTAGTATAGCTGCCTAAGGAAGAGATGGTTTATTTTTTCTTGACAAAGTCTAAGCTATATTCCCCATGCGATAGAATACAATCTATCTATTACCCAGGCCAGAACAAAGGAGACGCTGTTTTAATGATGCTGTAGTTTTCAGACAACATATTATGGCCATTTACACAACTTAGGAGTCTTTGTAACTAAAATCCCTTACTATTCACTGCTGCTATTTTACATTCCAAAACACATTTTGCATTCTGATAAAATCTGACATCACCATCAAACAATGGTGGAACTACGGGCAAAAAGTGTCCGTGAAAAGTCTAAATGGATTCCAGATTTACAAATTTAAAGAGGCAGCCCTTTATTAAAGTTGAAGAGTTGCAAACTGTCTTTTATTTTACAAAATAAAATTAGATTTGTTGCTAATTACAAAATTAATAATTCCTTTCCTACTGCAGTCACAGTTTTGTTTTTTTGTTTTTTTTTAAATTATAGCAATATTAATTTTAACACATTTTCTTACAGTAGCAGTCACCTTGTAAAATGAATTGCCTCGTTGCTTGCACTAGCAATCAGGTCATACTGTCTCTCATGCTGCTCCTTTAATGTCATGCATGCTACACACATCTTGTTTTCTTCAAAAACAATCTCAGAGTTGTAGTTTGCTGCAGCAAAGGGAAGTTCAGTGACTGTTATATCAGCAAACCCAAAGGAAGGCTGCTATCCCTGTACAGAACACAAACCAGCTGTCAGGAAACCCTCTTTTTATATTCTTTTAACTTTGATTTCCTTTTTAAGGACGTTTCCTCAAAGTGTTCTCCCTGTTGCTATCTCTCTGAAGCTGCTCTGTTTACTGAGAGCATATGAACCACTCAGGCCTGACAGTGGGGCTAGAAACAGCCCAATACCAAAATGCTGGACAGTTAGCTCTGATACTGGGATGTCACGTTGTGGTTGCTCTTTAAGCATATGATTCACTGTTAGAAAGATCAATGGGAAATGCTCCAGCAGGCACTACTGTTTTTTAAAGTGCCTTTGAAAGACACATTCTACTATTTTAAGACACATGAGATTTATAGAAAGCTGTAATGCTGTACAATTGTTGGATCACCTAAATGTGAAGGGAAAGGTTGTGACTCTTGCATACAACTTCATTTTCTTTAACTCTTAGCCCTCAGTCTATAATAACCACATAGTTGTTTTGTTTTAATTATTAATTAGTTTAAAGTAAAGATAACGTTTGTCATGCGAGTTCCAAATTGGTCCATTTGGTCCCAACAGCTGTATAATAAGTTTGTAATCCAGCTTGGGTGCTTATCAAGAGTCATGTTAGCCTTTCTTCTTAGCAGTTCACAGTTTCCATTTAGTTGAACTCTCGAATCACTATGTGACAACAGACATGCTAAAGGAATCACCTTCCCTTGATACAATAAACAGTTCTTAAATGTGTCACTCTAAAAAGTACAGTGATGCACTTACACTACATGTATGGAACTTATTTGATGGTATACAGTATTTGTAATAATACAAATGCTTCATTATGCTTGTACTAATCAAAGTACAGCAGGATATTCAAGTTTGTATAGCTCTGTTATAAGACTGTAGTGTGCATTTTCCCATTAAACCTTTCTTGTCACAAGGTGATTACTGCTGTAGCTGTGACAGGTGCTCTTAAATGTTCCCTTCAGATGTTACTTAAGGAAGGTCAAATGCCACCTTTTAATTTTACATAATTTCTGCTTGACATCACAATGACCAGAAAGTGACTACTGTGTTAACTCCAATTTAACAAAAAATAAATAAAAAAGTATTATTCTCATGCTATCCCATACAGTATACAGTATGTTATCCTTTGCAGGTAAACTATATACTGTTTCAGACTGCAGCAAACGTGAAGCAATAATTATTTGGATTCACAGAGATATTTTCCTCTAGCATGAAATACTATATTTCTAGTTTAACATTGTACTGTTTTTTAGCCAAAGACTGTTCTGAAATATATTGATAAAAAGGTGCTACCAGCTACCATTTCACACCTGTTCTCAAGATAAACAGCACTATTCAGCTGTGAGAATTTGTGGAGCAAGCCCAATGATAAGTGCTTGCATGATGAGTTCACCAAACTGGGAACTACCCATATTGTCAACAAGGCTTCCCTATGGACATAAAAATGCAGAGGACCCAGACATTACAGGAGCACCAAAAAAGCATGAGATCCTCAAGCCTCTCTATCTTGTTTGTAGTTACTTTAGATGACATGTTATTCTGAAGAAACATTAGCTTTGAAGTTCTGCCTTAGAATACATGTAGGAACAACCAAGCTTACTGTATAGCCAGCCCTATTTCAACAATCAATCACTCTCTTTTGGAACCTGTAAGCTATTAAAGCAGCTCCATTCTTTCATTCTCAGTACAGTAGTATCCTGCTAAGACAACACCCCTCAGGAAGCAAGCAAAGTGTTCTCTTAGCTGAAGTGTTCTCTAAGACAGAGTTGACCGCTGGACACAATATGCCAGGGCCAATCACAATATAACTCAATAAATACAAATGTATTTATTACTTATGTCATGACGCATGTGCATCAACATATGACATGAACAGAATAAGTAAGAGAAAAACAATAGGCAGATATATGTTAATGAACTATAATAGTAAAGTAACTGTCAAACTAAATTAGCAAAGCACCCTGTAGCAGGGAGAGATCTGTGCTGACTCTGCTGGCGTGTTCACGGGGCTGCAGGAAGAGGGCGGCAGTCGTCCAACAACCGCCTGTGAGTCATGGCAGTGACACGGGGAGGTGGGAAAGTGGGTGTGTGGACTTTCCCCCTCTCTGAATGGCTGAGAGGCGAGTCTTGGGAGATTGTTGGTCCTATAAAATAACGCTCTGCTGTTTCCTAAGCTCTGCCCTTATAGACGCGCTGAGAGTGCGGAAAAGCTGGCCGCGGACCGAGAACCAGCCGGGAGAGAAAAAGACATGAAAGTGTCACAGCGAGACAGTGAGGGCAGGGAACCCTTGGGCAGACCCCTTAAAAGTATAACAGAGCAGGCTAGGTAGCCGGCAGCGTAGGACGGAGATCCAGGTCGCACGGGCAGCGGCGACCGGGATATTGCTGCAGAGTGCAGCACCTTTTATTTGTAGTTTTGTTATTGTGTTATTTTTTCCCTTGTTATTTTTGCCTTCTGTTTTCATTATTATTTCTTTGAGCACATGCAAGGGCGCCAGTATTGTGTACCATCGCTTGGTATGCCCGTGGTTCTGTTTACCATCGTTGGTAAATCAGACCACGGACTCACAGCGCCATCTGCGGGATAAACTTAAAAATAGCACCCCGAAAATAAAACTGGGCACCTGTGCGGTGTTGCCAAATCCACCTGTCTGTCTCCTGTGTCAGTGAATTACCCACCACCCTTCCACACACCCCTACATACGTTAAAAATGCAGCTGCAGCTTGAACAGTAATTATGAATACGAGAATTCATTTTAACACAATGGTTATTAACACAGCACCCATACCCACGTTAAAAAACGAAGCAGGAGCTCTACATTACTCTTGCCATGACAAATCAGTTTTGAATAAACCATCTGAATTTAAATTTGTTGCAAAACAAAACTGTATCAGTTTTTAATTGGTTAACAATGAATCACAATCAGTGCCAAAAAGGTGTTCTTTTAAACGAAGTCTCTGTTCCTTTAGGTGGAGCTTTTACTAATGGAAAAATTCCATTTCACCACAAGGTTGATCCCTAAGGTTCTCTTGGAAGGTGTTTCTACACACAGAGACTACTGTATATGACATAGCTGATAGTTGTTCATACTTCATTGTTGTACAGTACAGACATTTCCCCCCTGAAATAAAGAGCAGGTTGGAAAAGGACAGCTGGTGAAGCTGTCCACTATCTTTTCACAGTTCTGTCAGTCTTTATCCACCTTGAAACGGTTAAAAGGTAAGCTTAAGCCCCAGTAAAACCAGATACTTAGGACTAGCTGCTAAAAGCTGCAAATTATTTTAGTGGGAAGGGCCAGGCATTGAACAGTCCTGCAGAAGTATTAGGTTTCTTAAAACTATTTAAAAACATAAATCAAATGCATCAATAAAATGCTAGAGATGAAAATACTATATATATTTAAGAGTAAATAATGTAAGCTGTGAAGAGCTAGCTTTCCAACATTTTGGTAGGTGTAACACAACTTTCTCAAACAAGTGTGTGCTTGAAAACAAAGAGTGAAGGTATTTACAGTACTTTACACAGTGTCCAAACTTGTCATGTGAAGTGACATGTTTTTATTGACTGGGAAGTGCATAGGGCAAAAAAAGAGTCTAGGTTTTGTCAGCAATGCCAATACTACAAGGTAATTTAATAGTTTTAGAATCACTGACTTTAATCTCTTATATTGAAGATGTCTTGCTTTTTTGCTTGTTTACTATAATGTAGATAAGCAGATTTTTGTATATAACACAAATACAAAAGAAAAATACTAAACAGACTCTCCTTCATTGTTTTCATAACTTTGATATACAAAAGGAACTATATTAATAATGTGAACAGCAGTGATACTTAGATCCACTATATGTAGGTCATCCTGTGGTCTGACTAAAATCAGACTGAAATTTGACCAAAAGCACAGAAAGCAATAAATTACCAGTTGCTTAAAAACATCCTTACTTTTAAATGTCTTATCACTTTGGACTGTACAAGTTTTACAACAACAGAAATGGTTTCTCCAGGCGTCTTTCTACTTGTACACAAAATGTTGCCTTTTTCAACTTTCTAAGATTGATGTCAAGTTTTGAAAAGAAGCCCCATCAATGCAGATGTTCTGAAGGTGAAGCGCTTAACATTTTTTAATCTGAGTTAAACCTGTTTCTAACCGCAGCTATGCGTTTCTGGCTTTTAAGAAATGAAACATCCTGCAAGGTATTCTTAAACGCAGCTGTCACATTCAATTCGATCAACAGGTTTTACAGCAGTCCCAACTGAATGGAAATAAATTCGAAAACAAGGTTTTGTGCAGCCCCCTACTATCACCATGTAAACGGTTCATTTGCTTTTATATCTAGTTTGCAAATTTGTCACATAGAGCAGGGCTTGAATTTCATTTTTATGTGCTGGGGGGATTTACCCCCTATGCGATATATTATATATATATTATATATTATATATATAGATATATATATATATCTATATAATATATATATATATATTTTTTTTTTTTTGTTTTTACTGCTTCATTATTCGCACTGGTGTTGCTTTAAAATAAACTGCTTTCAGGAGACCTAACACCTGTTCATCACTGTGAGACAGAGCACTCTCCATTGCTTTTGCCATTGCCTGAAGTTCTTGTTGCAGCAGAAGGTGCTTTTCTTTTTAACCAGTGCTCTATTTCTTTTTTTTTTTAACACTCAGCCCTATTTCTGCCTGTTTGTCACTGTTTTCATTTATATATGTTTAACTACTGGATAGTTTGTACTGCATGCATGTTAAGATATAAAATGGAAGGCCACAAATATCCGTTCATATTATGTAAGTTGCAACAGGCAACATCAGGCATACTATATGTGGTAGAGATGAGAATATATGTAAAAAATTTAAAAAAAAATTAAAACACTGCACCATTGAACCTCAATATGAAATGAAGCTTTCCAACGATACTGCCCATTTCAGTCTAGCTGCTACAATGACGGAGCAATAGACCCAAAACAAAGCGTAAGTTGTGAACTGTGTCACATGATGAGAGGCTTAACTTCAGGCGATCGTAGTTCTGCCTAGGATTACTGCATGCAGTGCTTACAAAGGTACCACCAAATGTTCCTGTCAGGACACTGCACTCTGATTGGTTATCATATTATTGTTAATAAAATAATAAATAATCTGCTTCCAACACGGAAACCCTAAACCTAAGGTCAGTATCCTATACTGCAGCCATTACACATCTAAAGTAGTTCATGTTTGACAGTGGATAAGCATTTTGGTGACCGGAGGTGCTGACTTCCTCAGTTGTCCTGACAGGAACATTTGGTGGTACCTTTATAGGCACAGCGTACCACAAACACACACTGAATACATCTTTGGAAAGCCCCAAGTCTCTACTTTTAAACAAGCCATAGGTGGCTGTGGCAGAGCAAAGCTCTGCTCTTTAGAAATTGGCAGGGATGGGGTTAACTTCCCCTACCTACCTGGGTTTATTATGTTCAGGTGGCTGGGCGCTGATTGATCGTTAATCAACCTAATCAACTAATCAACCCCAGCCACCTGAACATAATAAACCCAGGCAGGTAGGGGAAGTTAACCCCATCCCTGCCAATTTCTAAAGAGCAGAGCTTTGCTCTGCCACAGTGGCTTTTATGGTGCCTGAGTAATATGTGCATAACCTTTGGTACGTGGCGCCCCAAAATGCATTGGGCTGAGTTTTAAGAGTTAAAATGAACATCACTGCTTTCAACACCCAGATAGATTTACCACCGTCTTGTAAAACTGTTTACTTACTGCAAGGTACTAAGTTTCTATAATCCGTATAGATAGCAGCCGAGAATCACTTACAAGAGAATAAAGTCTCTCGGCACTTAAAATATCCAGAACTACTTTTATTTATTTATTTATTTTGTCCAGCACTACTCAGATTGAGGCTCATAATGCCTTCCTCACTGACACCCACTTCCAAGCCCTGCACAGAGTACTGTGAAGTGAGTGGTCTGAGGCAGGATTTTGTAAAAGGAAAGTTTAGAAAACTGTATAATGTTAAGTATATAATAAAGAATGAGAATTACCTTATGGCCCCCAGTGACTCTGTAGATACTAGTGTAACCATTATGGTACAAGTAGGTGTGTGTAGAAATATTCTCTACAAGCTACTGTTCTCTATGCAAAATGCAATGAAAACCTTTACCTAACTGGTAGTTATTTGCCCTGTACAATGATCAAACTGATAAGCATGATTCCAGCCATGATCTGTTTTTTTTGCATATCTTTAGAAAGACTCATGCCGCTATACATAACCTAAGTAAATATAGACCCTACTCTATAGGGCATAATTCATCTCAAAGCAAATATAGCCTGCACTTTAGTATCCACTTTTACTGCTGAAGCCTACTTGCCCAGCTGGGGAGGAGTAGTTTTGAAACCATATCCAACCTTTCAGACCATTTTACTTAATCTCCTGAAAGAAAAAGAAAATATTCACCTAGAGAATGCAAGTGAATATGATCTCTGGTGCTGGCCATAGATCACAGTCCCACACTCCTCTGCGAAGTCAGAGTTCTATGTTTACATTGGCTGTATTTTCTCTTCTTCTAGACAGACTTTACAAATGTATACCAGGATCGGATTCCCCAGAGTTTATTTCTTTTAGCTAAATATGCATATGATATATGAACTTTATTAGATTTTAGTATGAAAATATTCAAGCTGGAATAAAGTCATTGAAGTTTAATTAAACTGGTTTTATACAATGTTCTTTTTTATACTTATGTGGTAAGTCAGCTGTGAATGGTAGAATAAAAATATCATTTGTTAATAAAATGGTATGCAGATCCTCTGGAGAAGTTTGGTAGCTTACAGAACAGCTGGAACTCAAATAGGGACCACTTAATATTTAATGGCTATTGTTTTACAGTGTTTTAAGAAATTGAGCTTTAATAACATCTCGGTGCTGGAATGTGTCTGGGAACATATTTAAAAAATGGCCTATATGATCAACAGGAAAATTAGTTATGATGGTTCTCAGAGATGATGATGTTGTAGGCTGTGTGGTCCAGTGGTTAAAGAAACAGGCTTGTAAGCAGGAGGTCTGTGGTTCAAATACTGGCTCACTCACTGTGTGACCCTGAGCAAGTCACTTAACCTCCTTGTACTTTGTCTTTCAGGTGAGACATTGTTGTAGCTAATGCATAGTTCACACACTCTAGTCTCTGTAAGTAACCTTGGATAAAGGAGTCTACTAAATAAACAAATAATGATACATACAGTATCATGCTTCTAAGAAACATGTTTACAATGTACTGTTTACAAGGTATGGCTCAGAAAGTGTAACACAAACAAGGACTGTTTCAATTAACTCTGTAATGTCCAAACATTTTTAAATGAGAAAAGCTGCTTTATTTATGTAACTAGATTTTGTTTCTGTACAAAACACTTTTTTCTCCTGGCTGGCAACACAATGTACTGCATATGTAAAATACTGGCTTGTGACTCTCTCTCTCTCTCTCTCTCTCTCTCTCTCTCTCTCTCTCTCTCTCTCTCTCTCTCTCTCTCTCTCTCTATATATATATATATATATATATATATATATATATATATATATATCTATTTTTATATACCCAATGATTCGTGACTGTAATACATGAAAAACAGAAATGGGCGTTGCAGGGTTAACTACAAGCACAAACAAAATTTGAATTGAGGCTGACTACATCTGTTTTGTTTTTTTTAAATCTCTGTGGAATCCCCAGCAAACATCTGCACTTTGCACAGGCAGACCTGTGCTCTCCTGACTGTGTGGCTCACTCTGCACAATGGTCATGCTTTTACCAGGTGAGTCAGTAGGTGACCCTCACTCTGTACATAAAGAATGATACAATTGTATTCTATTAGTGTTATGCTAAAAAAAAAAAAAAAAAAAAAAACATGTATTTTATTCACATACAAATGTCATTCTGTTTATGACGTGCCTCCTGTTCATGGGCAACCTGCCAAATAAATGCTTGAGTTTTTAGAAAATATAGCAGAACTGATTGTAGCGTTAAGAATGATTGATTTCTATAGAATTGCACAGACCACATGTGTGCCTTTAAAAGTACTTTATCCTCTGGCTTAAAGAATATTTACAGATCTCCAGAAAGCTACAGGGAACTCCCATCATGCTCTATAAGGGGTGGTGTTAAAGTTTTTAATTCAGCATCTGGATTTTATTCTAATTCCATGGTACACTGAATAGGGGTGGGGGTGTGTAGAGTGTGGGGGGGGGGGGCTGCTCTCTGTTTCTCTTTTGTGAGTGTCTTGCATCACTGGTTAATAAAGTGACATGCTATTCAACCATTTGTATTCCTTGTTTTGGTTTTTACCATTTACTCTGCAGGAGCAGTAGCAAGCATCATTCCACTTGGAAATGTTTACATAATTCCAGTCTTTACTGTTCCATACAGGGCAGACTATATTTAACATCCATACAGTTATAACATTACCTTTAAGATGTATTGGATCTTGCTGTGTTGTTTCCTATCTTCCCGGATAACTTGAAATAACTTTCAGTACTTTTTGACATTATAAACTGCTTTGGGCAACTCAGATCTATGACAAAGCTTGGCAGTAAATTTACATTTTTGGCTACAGTCCCGGAATTAGCATTTTCAGTAACAGCACGGTGTCCCATGACTTACAAACACACATTTAATTTTACAATTAAAAGCAAATTTTGTGTCTCTCTTTTAATTTCTGTTTTATTACATTTTGTATCAGATTGTTCAAATGCCAGCAACTTTCCCAGGCCAAGGTAAATAAACTATACTTTCTTTTTACCATGCAGCCCAACAGAACTATTAGGCTTGGTTTACTCAGTGCACGGTAGAGTTGGGTGATATACAGGTATCATTGCTGATTAGTTTAATAGCAGTTTTCCATGAACAGTAATTAGCTGAACTCTAGTCATTTTTTTTTTCTTTTCTAATGACCTGCTTAAATCTCTTTGTAACTTGAAGTCCTATTCGTTCTTTTTAAAATACAGAATAACATACCCTTGTGTATGGGCCGCATTGTTTACTAATCAGGGTGTAGTTTTACTGAAATATGTGATAAAAAGCAGGCACGTCCATCACATTGGTAGATAAATACAATGGTATATACACACACACAGTTAACATCAATAAGTACTTAAGCCTAATAATTAGAAAATACAATTTTTTTCTGCTTTCATAGGTATATTATGACCCTATCTCAGATGGGGGTACGCAGTAGACTATATCTTTTATATTGAAAGGAAAGCTTACATTTTGTAAATGATTTAACCGTACAGAATTAGGAGTTTGGGATCGTATTATATAAAAAACAGTTTTAGTGTAGTATAGTGTAGTGTACACTAAAATGAATAGTGTTGCACAGAACACTGTATATGTAAACATACTGCTGATGTAAACGTCACTCGTGTTTCTGCTTGAAGAGCCACTTTTCTGCACAACACAGAATCCCATTCAAAGCCACTTAACTGCTCTTCAAAGAATTTAATTTCCACATCTGCCACATAACTGTTGGCACCTGTTCTACGCACTTTATTCTGTACAGATTTGAAAAATACATTTCCAGTAATCCATACTTCATTAAAAAAAAAAGATATGTTCTGCCTACTATATATGAATTTAGCTTGTAATTAAATCTGATAATCTTACCACTGTCCCAAACTATTTTTACATGCATGTAGACAAAGACAATACTGGTTAGACCAGTTAAGATCTTCACAGCATTGGATTTGTTTTTGCCCTTTGGATACCCTCAAGTGTCTAAAAAAAAGTTAAGTATGTTAATTTGTGTGAAGACCAAACAGTGATTTCATAATTGTGTTGAAGTGTGAAGAACTTCTCAGATAAAATTGGTGCAAATCACAAATCTACAATTTGCATAATACATACTTTAACAAGTACATGTGATTTTATAGTTCCTATTTAAAAATTTCAAGAAGTTATCATGTGGATTTATTTTGTGTAGTTTATAGGCAGCTGCTGGCAAGATAATAATTCTAATTATAGACTTGCCTTCAAAATTGGAAGGCAACTAAAGAATGAAAATATGACATGCAGAGAATTGCTTACATTCTGGGTGAATAAAAAGTAGGAAACGGATGATGCTGAATGAAAATAACACATTTTAGAATGGGAAAACTTGGTATCGTAGAAACCGGGCACAATTGGAAGTTATGAGTGACCAAAAGTGGGTCACTCATGGGGGATTTCACTAATGCAATGCATGGCCATGACACCAACCTGCTTCCTGAACAATAATGATTACTTGTTAATCCACTGCTGTGTAAATATTTTTGTCCCTTTTTATTGCCCATTGTGTACAATCCTTGAACCTGTTGGGCTCTGCACTTTAAACTGCCACAGAGTAAACTTAAAAACGCATTGAAAATGTGCCTGCTCTAAAATACCGTGCCTATGGTCAGTAGGCTAACCAAGAATTGAAACTACAGGTCACAAACAAACATTACACAATAAAGCAGAGGACTGTACATTGAGAGTAAACCATCATCTCTGCACAGTCAGGTCCCTCCAGGTTGGGGTTGCGCTCCTTCTGTGGTTGTAATGTCACGGTCTTACCTGCGGGCAGTCCTTGATATAGTGTCCTTTATTAAAGCAGAGATGGCACAGGTAGTTTGGAGGTGGTCTTTTGCTGGGTTTCCTTGGCTCAGAGGAGAGAGATAGGTCAGAGAAATGGTCCGTCAGGGAGCTGAGTCCATCCACAATGTTATTGAGGGAGCCATAGGGCGAGGCACTCTTATACAGACTGTTAGTTATGGCCTGTGTGAAAAGTACAAGAAAAATGTGATGAATTGTCATATAATGGAAAGAGTGCATTTTTGAAGAAACCTCTTAACCATTTCAATATTGCAAAAAAAAAAAAAAAGAAAATCACATTTTCAGAAAGTAGGTTGTCATTGATTGTATTAAAATAAACATTGCCAATTGCATGAAGTAGGCGATTTCATAATTATGTATGTTTCGTTGTAGTGGTACCTTGTACAGCATAACCCCTCTAATGCTATATAGGGTCGCAAATACCAACACTTGTTTTATTGCATTTTCCAGCTCATCTGTTGTAGCCAGGCCAGACTTTTTAGGTGCTCCCTTCTAAAATGTTGACCTGATTTTAAAAATGTTCAATTTAATTCAAATGTTCAATTTAATTTGTAATGTGTTTTCCTGCAATATACTAAACTGTACCACAGAAAGATCCATGCTTGGTTTAAACTCTGTCTTTTATTATGGATCCTGGAAACACCCTGTGACAATTACAAACGTGTATGTAATGCTCTGGTGGTATCAAGCCATACGCCACAGCCTTATAAGGATATGAGTTTTGGGAGAAGAGCATGTTGTACGTTATAATGATGGTGATTTGTTAGGTGGATGGTGCCAGTAATCTAGTGCAATGGGTTGGTGTAGTTAGAAAAGGGATGCTTGTGGGATTGAGGCACTATAAACAGCCAACATTTCAGAATAGCATTTCAGCATTTGTTTAGACAACATCAAATGTCCCAAATCCCCAAAGATGCTAGCACAGTTTAGTAGTGAATTCCCATGTGTTTTACTGTCTTTTACAGTCTTTTCCCAGAAATATCAGACCATGCAAACTACATATAAAAGGAGTTGACAAAGAAAAGGACACCTGTTCAATACTGTTCTATGTATTGCAAAAGCAGAGCTACCAAGAACCTGTTAGAATGTTTGCTTTGTTCAATGTAATTATATATTATATATATATAGATATATATATATATATATATAATGGTATATATATCTAGATATATATATCTATATAATACAGACACACTTATTATTTTCTAAGGCTTGATTTCAGCAAGATGTCTACTAATGCCTCTGTTGTTATAGTACCTTGCAGATGAGTGGCAGGCCACAATGCCCCATCGGAATGACTGCAGGACAGTCAAACAGGACAAGACAGGTTCAGAGTGGAAAAAGATAAGAACGGGCCAGAATGAGTTCACTAGATGTGTCTAACTAGTGGATTAAGCAGGTTTAGTCCACTTGATGAGTCTAACCAGTGGATTAAGCAGGTTTAGTCCACTTGATTGGACTAAAGTTAGCACATCTTCTAGTGCAGCATACCAGAAGTTAATCATCACAGATAGATCATCTGCTAAATCAGACTAAACACGATCCCGATTGCAGTAGCGCACCAAATCAGATTCGTGATGATCCTGCTCAAGTGGATTAACTTAGTACTATGAAGGATAAGACTAATTTAGTGTGCTTGCTCGTCCTAAGCATTTACTGCTTAGATTTTTTTGCAGAGACAGCTACATTTTTCCTATAAAATGACAAGTACATCTGAAAGCTTTATTCTGTACATTTCTTATTTCCGTCACGTTCGGGCAGTCAAATCCATGAGAATTAAATCATGCTCTCTCTCTCTCTCTCTCTCTCTCTCTCTCTCTCTCTCTCTCTCTCTCTCTCTCTCTCTCTCTCTCTCTATCTCTCGCTCTATCTATATAATATATATATATATATATATATATATATATATATATATATATATCTAGAGAGAGAGAGAGAGAGAGAGAGAGAGAGGAGAGAGAGATATGCCTTACATTTTAAATACAATTTTTAATCATATACCTTTGATACCGTTTTCAGTTTAATGCAATACAATTTCAGTTAATATGCTTTAACTACAAACAACTAATGGTCTGTTATCACACAACTAAACTTTTCTGTGCCTGTGCATAAGTGTGGGCAGCTTAAACGCATGTATGATCTGTATGATCAAGTTTGAAATGTGCACGAAAAAGACATGACATTTATTTTTACTTAAATATTTTGATGTAATAAAAAAGTGTTTTTCTTTTTGTACAGGGATCCCTTTATGTATTTATCTAACACTGAATGTTATCAGATTATACCAGATTAGGTATGAACATAATTTAAATCTTTTATTTAACATCATTTCATCAAAGAAACTCAAAATGATCTCACAAAAGTCTACCGGAAGCCATAATAGTTGTACAGTGTTTCACGTTAGAGTTTGAAATGTCACATTTTTCAATCTCATTTTCTTTGTTAGGTATATGGAAAACTACAAAGCAGTATGTAATGTAAAATATTAACGTAGCATTATTTAGCAGGTTTCATTTGACTTTATGAAGCAAAATGTGTTAATTCTATAGGCTGATGCAAAACTTTTGGCCATCGCTGTAGGGTAGCCCCCATTATCGGTTTAACTTGTTCCAGTCAGGTAAACCAATTACTGGGATCATGTGTTTGGTACGCTGCAGTCAGGACTAAGTTAGATGGATTTGCAGGATTTTCTAGTCTGCATTTTACTCCACTTGACATGGACTAAGTAACTGGTACACTGCAATTGACCCAGTATTTTTAGTATTGTTATTATTAGAACTGTTTAAGTTTGAATACTTTATTTTTAATTCAATAAAAGTGGAACTAAAGCAGCATTTAAACTTTGATTTTTTGCTTGTGAATTTACATCTGCGATACATTTTTTCCCCAAAACTTGGTAAAACCCTGAGATTTCCTTCTCTTAGGATTAAATCTTTCTAATCTTTACCACCCTCAATTCCCCATTAAAGGAAGTTTAATAGACTTTTGTTAAGTGTTACAGTTAGAGTTAATCTGCATTGAAAATAGTACTCATTGCAATATTTTGCCACACTTACTCCCTGCATGAGAATATTAGCAACTATTCACATTGAAAATATAATTAAAAGACCTCAATGAAATGTAAACCTATCCACTGAAAGTGGTTACATGATATTAGCATTATTTCACCGAACAGATGTTATTACTTCACAGTGCAATAAAACTAACTGCAAGGCCAATCTTACATCTCATTTTTTCCATAATAACTCAGTGACATCTTAAATTTGGAATAAGTATTAGGGTGGTCAGTAATACTTATCTAATATTCAGATTGCAAACAAATAAGTAGCACACTGCTAAACCCACACTGGTGGAATATATCCTGCAGACTCAAATAGGGTAATCACATACTTGGCTGATGAAAGAGGCTGGACCTTGGTGAACTCTTCAATTCAGGTTATAAAATCAGCAGGGGACCTTTTCAGTCTTCCACCCCTTAATAACTGCCCACTGACTCCAAAACACTGTTCTAACACACAAGCACTATATTAAGATATAAAGAGAGTGATTTACTGTGCAAATTACTTTTTGCATATCCCAATAGGAGCTCTTATTCCTGCTGTCCGAGGTCAATGCATGGCTTAACAGTTATTTATTTATTTTTTGCAATGCATTCACCTTTTTGACCCAAGAATACAAATTGTTAATTCCTTTTAGCTTCCCTAGAGATGTATTTACCCATTCCACAATACTGTATCACTACTGCTGGTTTGCAAGTTGCCTTGGAATGTTTGCTTCCTTAATGACTACATACTAAATTGAATAATATGCAAAATAACCCATGAGGTAAAGGCCAGCAAGAGAAAATGTACAGAGAAGTGATGAATAACAGATAGGCAGAGTTATCTCACAAGCTAATAGTTTTAAGAACGCAGCCTTGAAGCCATTAAGATCAAGCCAGCCACTAGATTTTTTATTTTTTACTTTTTTTTTTTTTTTAAAAGTCATACACGGATGTTCCCTCTACATGTTGTGTTTTGGGAAAAATTAAATCATGCAGTTCTTTAGTATCTACTTCACTCCAGATGGATGTTATCCTCCTGATTAAACAGCTGGATGCTTTGTAATGTAATCAGTTATACTTGGAATGCATTACAATTCACTTTCGTTCACAGATTATCTAAAACCAGAATATGTGTATGATCTTATAAACTGTACCCAGTATAATAATTTAACAAGCAAAAGTGTATTTCATTACTTGTATTTAATTATTTTCTGCATGCATACCATACACAATTTATAATGACTTTCTAAAATACTAAATTCAAAATGTTGTACTTTGTATGTCACAAGTTATATAATTCTAATACAAGCCTGTGGGGAACTTTACACATCACAGTAGCCATGAGATGTGATACAGAAACACCAATAAACAAATAACTTTTTTTTTTTTTAAATGTATTCCTAAAATGTCCAAATTTAAAATTGATTAAAGCTTGTTTCTATTAACCAAGGGCTTCACAAAAAAAAAAAAAAAAAAAAAAAAATCTGGTTTAGACAGTCATTAAATATATAACGAGATATTACTCGTTTTAATAAAATGGTAACTGGAAAAAATTAAATCTGAATTATCTTGGTTACTATTTGTGTTTGTAAACAGAATTATTTACTCTGATCAGGTGTTACACAACAAAATGAAAGGGTGTAATGTTATTCTGTCACAGGTCAGTGTATGTAATGTTTTATACAGCGTACATACATTTGCCACATATTAAACCAAAGTGCATACTGAAAATACATCATAATCAACTTGATCAGGGATGACATGAACTGGTGCACAAATTCCTTATTTAATAAAAAAAACAATTACTTTTCTAAGTGCTCTCTGTGTATCTAACACTGGCATTTAAAAAAAAAAAAAAAAAAAAAAATTAGAGTTAATATTGTTACACCAGTCAAAAGCAACATGTAACAGTTACTCCACGAATACTCCACACATATGATTATCGTCTGATTAGCCAAATTAACCCTGTGATATGGGCATACCTAATCTGCATGCATGTCACAGACCCAGACACTGCTCTGCTTGCCGCTTATTCAAGGATTATTTCCACAATTAAATTATTGCCTGATGTACACTTTGTACAGTCCCCTCACCATTTGTTACTATTTTGACCTATACCAGGTCACTGTCTAAGAACAGCACGCAGCTATGCGTCAGTCTTGCTCACAAGATTTCTGCCCAAAGTAAGTGTTAAAGAGACAGAACATTTCACAGCAATGTTTAATCCAAGCACTAACAAGTCTCCTGTTATTCAAGGACGGCTACTTTTTTGTTTGTTTGTTTGTTTCACTTTAAAAATGGATCAGTATTTTATTATGTTTGGATTATACAATTTAAACCTTGAAAAAAAAAAAAAAAATCAGTAATTATTTTGTCAAGACTCGTGTAGGTATTAGTTTGAAGGTAAATAAAAGCAGATCATCTACATTACTAATATTTTTATTTTGTAAAAATCGTACTGGATTATAAATGGAAGATAACTGCAGTGATGTTAGAGCAATGGAATTAATAATGTTGCTTGCCATCACATTCGGTAAATACTGTTACATTATTGCAACTATTGATTTTCGGCAAAATTATTTAGATACAGGCGAACAGCTGCTCGACAGCTTTCGCTAATGTATTTGTGATTTGTGTATTGTAGATACCCGGCCTGTGGTCTCTTGTAATATGGTTGTTGATAAATCCGTTTAAAATATATTATGCAACAGAAATTTGTGAAATGTTCATATGAAACCAGGGGGGGGAAAGAAAAAAAAAAAAACTGCACTGCAACTTTAAAACGTTCATATTCTTCGTTCACATCATGGCGGGGGAATGTCCATATTATAAACCAGTTACCATGCAAAGTTCTGCTTCAGCGTTTTCCTAAAATAATTATTTTCAGAGTTCTAAACAAAGCATTCTGTGACATGTTGCATATGTATCGTGCTTCCAGTCTGTACAAAAAATACTTTGATTTGAAAAGAAACAAACACACTCAAAAACTGTCTAACCTCATTCCTCTGGAGCTGGATGAAGTTGTTCAGATAGTTGGAATTTAGAGAGGCGCTCAAATCAGCAGCAGAAGTCTTGGTGTAGTTGAGATCCGGGTGGGAAGAATTAGGCTCTGGTCTAAAGGCATCAAATGCACTGGTCTGGTGAGTGTCTTGTAAAGATAGATAAACCCAGTTGAGGAGCTGAGCAGGCTGGTACACAGAGGCACTGGTGTCTATGGCAGACAACAAGCTCATCTTTGCAAAGATGTACTCCTTTTCCCCACCGTTCTCGTTCTCTCGTTTTCTCTCTCTCTCTCTCTCTCTCTCTCTCTCTCTCTCTCTCTCTCAAATCACACCTCCTGTATCGTGTTAAATTTCCTTTTAGGATCAATCATTCACTTTCCCCGTCGTGAAAGTGTTTTCCTTTTTTTGTTTCCCCACGACTTTCTCTCTTCAGCTGGGCACTCACATTCCCTAGCTTACGATCGCGCACACCATAGCTGAAAAACTGTCAGTAAAAAAAGTTTGTGCCTCAGTCTGAGATCCGCTATCTGCCTTTATTTGCACAACAGCGCAAGGAGCTCGTTGCATATTCGGGAGAAACTCGGGCGCTTCATTGGGCAATTACAACCTACATATTCATTTATGCATCGCGAATCTAATTGGTTAAAGTATTGGATATTAATGAGCCTTTCTCCTGGAAACTCTGAATATTTATTAGAACTGAGACGTTGCCTAGAGTTTAAGTTGTTAGAAAAGTATACTGTGTATTAATAAGCTATTTACAAATCTCCACATTTCATTTAAGAATGTAAAGCTTCTAAAGCCTTGGTTATTCTAATAGCTTATAAAAGCAATAGTAGGCTGTTGTATTATTTCGAAATGTAGTTTTAATTAAAGGAGATGCTATTTTAATATAGCCTACAGTATAACGAGGTATAACGTATAAAGTTAAGTAGCAGTCAATAATACATTTACATCTAGAAAACAGCTTATCTAATTGTGATGAAACTTGGTAGGGACATTCTTAAGCACACATTATTGACAGAATCAGAATCTGAAGATATATTGAAAAGCCACTAAGTTTTTAAAATATAATAGAGAAGTAATTCCAAGTTAATGAAAAGATCAGAATGATTTAAGGAGACACATGTCTGTCCACCTGTACGTTATGAATATGCATATTCCAAACTTAATAACATTTGGTAATATGAAATATTAAGAGTATCTGGTTCTCAGGATATATGAAGCTGCTTGTCAGTATGTCACACGTGTGTATATTATTTATTTTCTTTGTATATATACAGTACAGAGAGAGAGAGAGAGAGAGAGAGAGAGAGAGAGAGAGAGAGAGAGAGAGAGAGAGAGAGAACCACTTATCCAGTGTGATAAAACATTTAGAAGAATGTATTCATTTTTACACACACATACTGGGGATGCAATACTTGGGGGTATACTTTTGGAAATTATTCTAGGGCTATTTGTTTGCTTGTATTACATAAAATCAAGCATTTTATCAGGATGTTCTGATTAGACATATTGCTATATAGTGATATTCATATTCATAGATATAATTTAATAATGCATAACAGATGTCTTACATCCTAAGCTTACTCTGTCCAGTAATGATTTAAAGTCTTGCTGCCTAAATGTTATTCCTTACTCTCCTTTCTATCTTAGCTTCTGGCTATGCCATTATGCACACATACACCTACCACTGCTGAGTCCAGCCAACAGAGGTGTTGGATTGTCCTTAATGTTTCCTGCTTCTGATTAAAATGAAAAGTGAAAGAAAGAAAATAAATAAGTGGTGCATGACTGGTAGATTAAATCAAGAGTTTCTGTGACATCTGCAGCTTAAACGGCACCAGGGAGCTTGATCTGGTTTGAAATGCTTGTGGTATTAGCTTTGCAGTAGCATATACGGCATATGAGGCACACTTCTGTGTTATTCCACAAGGCAATGTTACCAGCTTTGCTAAGACAATGCCTTGTAGTGCAGCACTCCATTGACTTGGCTGTTTTTCATCGTAGAGGTCATAGTGGTTTGCGTCTGTCTGAATAGTTTTTTGTTTCTTCTTAGTGGCAGGACCCTGCCTGTAAATAGTGTTTTGTGGTGTTTTGGTAGTGGTTTGCAGGGATGGAGTTAATTTCCTGTCCCTGCCAAAAACATATGAGAATGTGGTTGCTCCTAATTGAACAATTGGTGCTGATTGGGAGAAGCCACATCCTATAAATCCAGAGCACAGGGATCCATAAGAGAGAGGAGTTTTGGTGAGAGTGGACTGGTTTTTGGTTACTGCATGTCTACATGTTTGTAGTTGTAAAGTTTTGCGAAGGCTCTGCCCAGCCTGAACACTTTTTGTATTTTGTCAGTAGTGAAGGCGAATGGCCAACCTACGTTTTGTGTTTGTTTGAACCGTTACATGGGCCCTTGTGCCTTTTTGTTTGTGTTTGGTGTTATTTTTGTTGATTAAGTGTGTGTTAGCACTTAAATTGTAGCCTTCCTTTCCTCTTAGTCTCTTTCCCTGCCAATAACACCTGGGCCCACAATGCTATCCTGTCACTGTGTACAATAAAGTTTTAAGGAAATGGTGGGGATAAGATTAAGTAGCACCATAAATTATCATCACAGTGCTGGTATTGATATTGTTTGAGTTATAATCTGGCTCAATTAAAAACAATGTGAAGTAGTTATTGTGTGTAATGTCACAATTTTCTACTTAAAATGTAGCATGTGGCATGGAAACATGAGCTGTCCAGCTGATCTAGATATTGAAAAATATAAAAACTATATATCTGTAATGTACATCCACATTACTGCTTACTTCATTTTAATCTCCCATGTAGCACGAGTTGCTGATTTTATAACACAGAGAATACATAAAGTATTAGGTTACAATATAGTATTTTTTTTTATCAGTTTAAATTTACTCATTGTTCTTAAAAGTACATAATATTTTATGAGCTTAAACGATAATTTGGCTTGAAGCGTATCCATTGATGTTGTTATATGGGTTTTTAAACAAACTGAAAAATTCATATAGCTCAGATTAAATGTTTTGTTTGGCGAGACATATTGTGTCTTTTCAAATAACTCACACATTATCTGATTAGGGCCAACATAAATACCCAAATCCCCAAACCCAAATATCTACCTAGGTTTAATAGCCAGTCAGTCCTTACACTCCTTGTTGCTTGCCTAGAGCTCCTGTTTACTATTGACACCAGGATGTCTAACTGTAATAAAGCTGTGATGTATGCAGAAAAATACATAGTCATATATTATACCTTCCAACAGGGTCAAAATAAAACTGGTATTCGATCAGGCCAATGGGGATGTGTTAACTATCAAACTAGTCTATGGTCCCCTGGATTGATTACTGTACCCACTCATGTCACCTACAGGCAGAGTTACTGTACTTTTGTCCTGGAAAAAAAACTTTTAATAAACTTAACTCAAGTAGACAAGTGTTCTGGACACTGGAGAAGGCATCAGCGGAAACTTTTGTCGATTTAGTTTCTTATAAGTTACTTTAGCATTCTGCATTATGATTGAGAATTTTGAAGTTATGAATGATATGGGGATAACAATGGTATCTTTGGCTTGCCTTATTAACAGCCTATAATCCAGTTGCAACAGTATTGGGATAAACTTCACTCATTTCCCCAATTAAGATGACTCCAACCAGAGATGGAAATAAGACTCCTATTGCAAGCAGTTTAATCCATTCCTGGTTGTATGAGTTTAATGACACATCTGATTATGTTATCTATACACTGATGGCTAATCAAACTTGTAGTAAAACCTGGAATGGGTGAAAATGCTACACAATGTGAGTGTTATTTCCATCCCTACTCCAACCCACAACACTGCACATTCCATTTGAGACTTTGGAAGTTAAGTGGTCTCTGCTAAGGAAAGGAGACTTAACATCCTGTAGATATTATTGACCACAGTCTGGGTGCATAGTGAATGTAATTTGTAACTGGTAAACAATATACATCAGTTTTAAAAATCACAGAACAGAAAGAAATAGAACAAACCATGCTTTGCAGCATATGCAAATTGCATTTGGCCCTGTCGCAAATTGCAATAAGAAGGTTAACAGGAATTCCCAAAGCACGTACAAAGCCTTTTTTTTTTATTGAGCTTTGCATATTTTCTTATTCCAAACTGTTTAAGTAGTTTTTTTGTCTGTCCCAGTGGCTCTTCATTGACACACACTCCATACAATGTACATACATTTCAAGTTTCAAACGGTTTGAACACTCATTAACAGCTGTCTAAGAGCAATTCTGCTTTTGAATGAATAACATCGTGTAGTGGAAATAGAAAGGTTAGAGAACTGTATATATATTGTATATTAACCATCTCAGCGGGCAGATTTAATAAACACCTTGAATGTGAAGTTAAGCACTCCTATCCTCTGCAAACTATGGAGCAAACATTTAGTAATACCAAAGTGTTAAGTTGTACTGCTTATTGACTAACTAGCTTGGTTTCATTGAATACATACATACAAAAAAGTTGTCCCTTGTCTGCAGTGCTACCCCAAATGTTACATACTTTCTGGTAATGGAGAATGACTGGGTGAGATATTTGTTCTTAATTTTCATTTCTAAAAATGGTTTCTGCAACATAGACTTTGCATTGTCTGTGTTTGTCACAAATTGAATACCGTCATTGAGAACGTTAATACATACCTGAAATGTAAATCATTTTAGTAATAAAAATAACTTCCAAACTTGTTTATTGGCTTCTTGTGTTAACACTAGGTCTAATTCACAAAGTGTTGTTTTTCTCAAAAGCAAAGTGCCACACATGATTAGTTTCACTGATCTGTTCCTTCAAGAGGAGTAAACAAATGGCTTTGTTTATTTAATGACAGAGGTGAGATTCCCAGACTTTGACTAGTTCACTCTTAAGCACACGTTTCCCATTCTCTCATTTCCCAGGGAGAATGTAACACTCAGCATTACTTTGTGTCACTAATTACTGTCGTAAACTACAATGGTCCAAAAAAAGGCACCTTGTTCCGTTGTGAAAGATGCTGGAATACTCTATGACTACTTTATGCTATTTAGATGAAATGTTGCTTGTGAAGAATGAATTTCATATGCAACATTACATGCTAGCCCACTTGAGTTTCTAATAAAATAACTGTACAGCCCTGGTACAGTGGTCAAAGACAAAATGATGACATATTCTGCAGGTTTACACTATTATCATTTACATAATTTTTGTATCTGAATGTGATTGTTTGAATACATGATATAACACTGTGGAAAGCATTTGCTAAAACGAATGCCTAACATTTCTGATAATTTTACCTTTAAAGTTATAGATACATTTATTGAATGGAAAAATACTACAGCCTTTAGTAAAGCTGTTTCCAGCTATGTATTTTCGAAATGTGTTAAACTGGGTGGGAGGAGAGACAAAGCAGGATATTAAATCTACAGATGCAGTTCGTTAAACCCTGATCGAAGAAAAAACCTACCAGACATGAGAAGAATATTTAATTGACAGCTAGAGAAGCAATCAATGGGAGCTCTTATTCACTGTGTAGTTCTATTGTCCTCCGTCATGCAACGAAAACAAAGCACTTTGCATAGCATTACAGCAGGGGGCAGCATCCTGCTCTCGCCCGGCCTTCGTGCTTTTGTCTCAGTCACTTTACATTACCTTGTAATACACATGAGTAAGTGCAAGAAAATGGGCCCTTGTTAACAAAAAACTGCATCTGAAAGTGTGCAGCTATTACAAGTATACTATAGCATTTCTTCAGTGAACATATTGTGCACTAAGATTATATATAGTATATTGTAAATTATAGTAAATTGTAAGTATGCATTGTATTGTAAGTTATAGTATGCATAAATAATCAAACTCAGGTTCACTATTTTTTTTTTTTTTTTTTAATACATCACATTCCACAAATGTCTGGTAATAAAAACCTCTGGAGCAGTTTTATTACCTTTAATCTGCAAACAAAACTGTAGGATTATTTATGACCAGAAAATGTCACGACTGAGTTACTCTGGAAAAGTTAAACAGATTTGCTTGGTTTTGCTTTTTATTCAAGGCTTGTCATCATAACACTTGCTTTGTTACTCAGATGTGGCCTATTTTTATTTCATATTAGTACTGTTTGTAAATGATCACTTTATTAGCCAGTAATCATGTTGAAACATGGTAAGGTGACAAACAACATACAGATTAAATCAATTTTTTCAATGTCATGCAGTAGAAAGCAGGAGTAAAGAATGATTACAGGTGAGGTAAAAAATTAAAGGTTATATCTAGAGTCATATTTATATTTGTAGTTACCCCCTAATCTTATTCTTTAATGTATTATGCTCAAAATTATTCAGTCGACTTATGTTTCAGAGGGGACAGGTAGACTTCAGTGAAAATTCAACTTGTAAAACACACACTTTTAATAATGTGACTATTACCTTAAACAAAGTTACTGCTATTGTCTAGGTGTCCCTATTGAGGTCAATTTGTTCTAAATTGCCCCAGATGCTAAGTTCAGGTGTAATTATATACACATCATTGTTTTTTTTTTTAATGAAAAGTTTGCTAATTAGCGCAAAGGAATTCACTTTACTGAACTTTGCAGATACTCCCACATTTTACGATAAATTAACGTTTACCTACTGTATCTGTGACAAGCTTTATTTTCTCTAGAGACACGGTCATCGTTGCCCACATGATATGCTGTGATTGTGTCCAGGGTCACAGTAATTACAGAAAGAGGCAGCAAATAAAATACATTTTAATTGGATATCTCTTCTCCAAGGGGGTGTTGCAAGGTGTCACATACAGTCAGCCACCAGATCGTGGATACTATACATACCGGTATAGTTCCTGTTTTAAGACCTACTGTAATGATATGGCTTTTGTTTTTTAAAATGAAAATAAAATGTATCATACACAACAAGGAATATTTTATTATCAGGAGTGACCAGCTTTTAAAGTAGTGGTAAGAACCTGAGCATTCCCTATAAGTCCTGTTTGCTGAACTAAGCTGTGTTTTGTGGATTGCAGGGTATTATTCTCCATTACTAGGAATTCCCAGATTGTCTGAACTGTTATTGTGGGTGTGTGGGAGTTTTCAAGTGCATTATACTGGTTGCCAAAAGTGTGTTAGACTGCCTTGCTGGTTCAATTCAAAACCTAGCATGTTAGAACCGTTTTTTTGAACATGTTTGACTGCTGATTTGAAATAACCTTTCTGACAGGAATGTCATTTTTTACATTAAAAGGTAGTCAGTCTTGTTAAGTAGCAGGTAAACGTGTTGGTCTGCAGTATAGCTTCAAGTGCAAGGGAAGTTTTAACAGGTGTTAGCTGAAAGGGAACTTGCAGCTGTTTCTGCAGATGACACCATGTATACGAACTAGGCTAGGGGAAAGTGAGCACGACACTGTTGAAGGGCTGATAAACTCAACAATTACACCCATATCACTGTTATCAGTGCACATTTGCTGCGGTTTAAATTGACCCTCTGCACTAAATGACTGCTTTTTATGAGAATTTGGGATTATTCCTACTATTAATTGTTAAAATTGTTGAGTTGACCTACTTGTAGCACAGTTTCACACACATAGAAGCATACTCCTGGTAACAAGGCTGCAGTGTATGTGTGGCATCTGAATATCACACTCACTATATACAGTATATTCTTCAATTGTGAAGAAACTTGGTAAGCACATACATGTTTACATTATTGTTTCATTTACTATGGAAATAAACTGGGTTGTCCTGGGTTGGACTTGGAAATACATGTTTTAATGATACATAAGATAAGATAAGAAAGTTTACAAATGAGAAGAGGTCATTCAGCCCATCTTGCTCGTTTGGTTGATAGTAGCTTATTGATCCCAGAATCCCATCAAGCAGCTTCTTGAAGGATCCCAGGGTGTCAGCTTCAACAACATTACTGGGGAGTCGGTTCCAGACTCCCACAATTCTCTGTATAAAAAAGTGCCTCCTATTTTCTGTTATGAATGCCCCTTTATCTAATTTCCATTTGTGACACCTGGCCCTTGTTTATTTTTTCAGGTAAAAAAAGGTAACATTGTCAATAGCTTTTAGAATTTTGTTCAAGAATAGATTCAATTCTATTAGCCTGTCTGCATATGACATGCCTTTTAAACCAAGAATAATTCTGGTCGTTATTCTTTGCACTCTTTCTAGAGCAGCAATATTCTTTTTGTAGCGAGATGACCAGAACTGAACACAATACTGAGGTCTTACTAATGCATTGTATAGTTTAGCATTACTTCCCTTGATTTAATATACATCAGTGGCATAGAGAATATCTAACTTTATTTATCTTGTTTGGTGTAATTTGGTGTAAACCTTTCCTTGAGCAATAAAAAGCCATTATGTTTTGCTTAACACCTTACAGAGGAGTTGTAAGGAGTAAAGTAAGACATAATCAATTTCTATTGTATAGGCTGCTTGCTCTGACATTTAATTTAACTTAATTACAGTATTGAATGTTTATTTATTTATTTATTTATTTTACCTTAATAAATGTATTACCTAGATCTTAGTTTTCCAACACATTTTATTTTAAAAGCAAATCAGCTTGTATTATTTGCATTTGTTGGTTGGAAATAAATTAAACATTTTGTAGACTTTTCAGTTTACAGACATGTGTCTGTCTGTCAGGTAAATTCAATACACAGTTGTAATGCAGTAAATTGCATTGCAGAAGATGTTGCCATCTAGTGGTTTATTGAAGATATCACAGAATAACAGAAATAGTTAATCAAAAAAAAAAAAAAAAAAAGCAAAAACAAAAACGTTTCAAAATCAGTAATACATTCCACATAATGCGAATACTCATTATCCTGGTAGTTGTTTTAAGTATTATATTCAGCATACAACTCTATTCATTGTCTGTTCTCTAGAGGGGATAACTATGAAAACAGTTTACAACATGACTACTTGAGTTTACAACTGTAAATTAGTAAATAAAAGTTAGTAAGTAAAACATATCTCATACAAATCATGATTTCCATTACATGAGAGTAGATGTTGAACTTCATGCTGATTTGAACTCGGCTGTCGCCAAGATAAGCACCAAACTAAGACGTTGCTTTGCAGTAAACTAATGTGATCCATCTGCATCTCCATCCATTTGCGCTGTTTTCCATCTGATGATGTAGATATCCTTCTGTCTGGATTGAGCTAAATAGGGTACATCTCTGGGGTCTTCAAGTGGGCACCTTCCATCCTCAGTGTCTCGTTGACTAGCCCACAACATCTCAAGAGGGCTCAACAGTGATTCTGGCGTCCCAGCATCACCCCCCTCCATCCCCCACTCAGCTCAGCCCAGCCTATTTACCTGTACATCAGCGTTGCTTTCTTTCTATTGTGCTTGAGATCCCCATCCAGAATCTTTCCGTCTCAACCACAGCCAGTTGCTGCTCCTTTCTGCTGGTTCAGATAAGTTCTTCACTTTGCAACGCAACTCTTGGCCACTGAACCCGACGTCTGAGAAACCGGGTTGTAGAGTGTGCCACAAATCCTCGACAACCCACCTCCATGGGTAAACTCGGACTCTCCATCCTCGCTGTTCCACTTCAGCAGCTAGTTGAGCGTACCGAAGTTTCTTCTTCTCATACGTCTCACCCACAGCATCTTCCCATGGCATCTACCAGATGAACAAGGCGTGCTGCTCCAGACCACAAGACAATGTCTGGTCGAAGGTTAGTGGTGGTAATCTCAGGTGGAAAAAGAAGCCGTTGACCAACATCTGCCAGCATCTTCCAGCCTCTGGCAGCTTCCAGTTGTCCTGAGCGAGGCTTGGCGATATATATATATATATATATATATATATATATATATATATATATATATTAATATATCGAGGTAATCGAGGGTAAATTTTATAAAATATCCATTTCGCAGGTAATTGACTTTTGTGACCAAAAAGTTTTTTATTTCTTCACCTGGACAACTGTAACTTGATTGAGAGCCATCGACGCCTAACCCATAGGGCATCCCGGAGACCCCTCTGTTTGATATATATATATATATATATACTGGTCCTTCCTGGAACTACGTTGATGCAGTACGTCAATTATATATTGAAATTGTTTTATTCAAAATATAGTATATATATATAATATATAGTATATATAACTATATATATATATATATATATATATATATATATATATATATATATATATATATATATATATATATATTAACCGCATCAGAATTATGTCTTGTTTATGTAGTAAACCTGTGCTTCTGACATTTTGAGCTGCCTTAGGGGATACTTCCCTTTAAAAGAACAGTACTTCTTTGTTTGCTTAACACTTTCCTTTAATAAACTGTATGAGTTCTAGCTGTAGCACTGTGGTGCCTCTTGCATGCATTTGTAATTATTGCATGCTCAGTAAATACATAGTGAAGATTTTGTCAGGTTGATCCATCTGGTAAAATGACAAGTTGCAAGTGAAGTCATTTCGGAATTTCTTTTTTACAGAGTCCAGTTCAATGTTGCTTCTGAAAGTCTTCCAGAATGGCTCAAAATGCATCAGAAAGCATGTACAACCCTGGAGCTTTGGAAGGCCTGACCCTCGGCCAAAAGATTGATTTTCCCCCAGGAGTTTCAGTCAAAATGATCACTGGCCACTCTCACCTATAGATTTGATGAAAACCTAGGAAATGACATAGAATAACTCACAACACAAATATTATGTTTTTGTTATTGTGGTTGCTTAGCATTTTTCCAGAGAGGGGGTTTTGCTTTGAAAACAAAAGGCAGTGCTTATTAGATGTTCTTCTGCTAGAATACCATTGAACTCTGGTACAGCTATAGTTGTGTTCAAAACAAAAAAAATATGTGTAGAACTTAAAGCATCATGTACATTCTCCACCCCCATACATCTACATAAAAGCAAGCATATGGTTTTAATTTACTAACAAAAACTGATCAAATGTATAAATTCTATTGTTAACAGCTGGCAAAGTTTAGTCATATGCTATTGTAGTACAATCTTTTTGTCCCCCCCCCCCCCCCTCTAACATTAGGAATCCTTATCAGGTCCATTGTAATAATAATTATTATATATAATAATATTATTATATTATATTATATTATTATTATTATTTTCCCCAGTCCCAAACTGTTAAAGTTAACTATTGGTCAGGTCTATAAAGCTCAGTGGCCAGTGCCAAATTACAGTCACACTTGGTTGTATCACAAATGCATATTGCCTTTTCTGGTCGTGAGAGCTTGTGTTTGTGATGCCTCTTCTTTATATTGATATGGGGGGGGGGGGGGGGGGCAATGAGTGGTTGCACGTGATGTGGAATATTGCCTACAGTAGTATTTTGTTTTGATATTTCCATGTGAGAACAGAGGAAGAGCTGACTAGAGAATACAATGAACTTGGTCTGCAGTTGTGTGCCTGTTTAGTATATGACATGTGGTGAACTAATTTCTCCAGTCTTTTGTAATCTAATTTTCCTAATCCAAGTTGGAGTTTTCCGAAAACTGCACTCTTCTGTGTTCAGATAGCCTATAACTGGAAATAAAATAACAATATTGCAATGCATTTTTGAAAACTCTTTACATGAGATTCAAAATCAGTATTCATTGTCAGCTATGTTTTTTGAAAAGCTTAAATTCCATCAGCTCATTCCTACAACATTAGACAAAGACCTAATGGTTACATTGGTAGTGTATGTTTTACTTTATTTTTGGATACCATAATAATAAATAATTCATATAATGTTATTACCTAATTCTAGGTAAAAAAAAAAAAAAAGAAAAAAAAAAGAAAATGCGACAACAACATGGAATCAAAAAATTGGTTTCACATTCTGTTTTGGTGCCTTATATTATTTGTTTAACTAACTACAACCTAAAATGCATATTCATTCTTGTCTACACGCCATTAATCTACACAGTATATGATCGTTTTGATGTGGTAGTCTAAATCAACAGCTTTCAAAAAATAAATATTTTCAGGAAATGTTGTTTTAAAGGTCTAACCCCACATTGAGTGAACCGCAAATACACTGCATACTTGAGGTTGTGCTTTCTCCAAAGGAACTACAGCGTTCTCTGTGAGACAAAAAAAATTATAAACATTTTCCTTTTATATTTGAAACTTTTCACAAAAACCCCCCCCCCAAAAAAACAAAACAAAAAAAAAACCCAGTATTTAAACTGTTCTGGACATGAGAATTACATATAACAGGCAGTGTATTAAATAATTTAAAAAAAACTACAATTTTAAAAGTACAGTTCTTCAGTGTTCTCCAGCTTCAACTGTCTCACTTAAGCATGATAACCCCTTAGTCATTCACTGGTGTTTTTTACAGTTCCAGTATACCTGGCTATTTCTGGGAATTTTAGGCAACCCTGGGGTTATAAACCAGCCTCCTGCCAGTAAAACACTTTAAACAAGAGTAGATTTATGGATTGGAGGATTTATGGATTCATGGATTGGAGGGGGACAGTTGACCATTTGTCATTAATGTATATATAGTAGCCAAGGAAAAAAAAAAAATTATTAAATACAATAGATCTGGAGATGCCTGGGCACAACTTTAAGTTAAATGCATGACAGGGAATGAAATAACACACTTGTACTAGCTATACATATTATAGTAGCTTAACTTAGCTTAGCTTATAGCCCCTGTCTGTCTCAAATAAAAATAGCAAAATTCCCCAAATCCCAGGAGTTATGATGACAGTACTGACATTTTTTTTATGTGAGAGCATAACAAAACTGTAAGAGTTTATTCACTACATTAACTGCTAACAGTGCTACTCTGATCCGGATTAAACTCTGAATGTGGAAGCAATTGAAAATGCAGATAACAGTGTAGCTGACACTCCCACGCCATCCAGATGGTTCACTGATGATAACTGTTCCCTAGAGTGATTCATGTTTTTTTACAATTCAATTTCTGCCCATTTTGGAAACAGCTATGCCCAGGCTCTGCCATTTCTTTTCCTTCCTGATAAATTGATAGCACATTAATGCACATGTATATGTATAGAGTGAAGGTATTTTTTATTAGTGTTATTAGTACAGTAAACAATTGTTTGTTTTTCACTTTATTCTAACTTGATAATGATAAAAAAAAAAAAAAAAAAACACGAGATTGTTGTATGGTGGTTTGGGTTATTGAATACACAGCAGAATTTTAAGTAAAATGTAAGTTTTATATGTAAATTACAAGGATACATTTTGTACTTGAAGTGTTCGATTGTATTCAAATGTAACTGAACTCTGTCCAACCTGTCTGACCTCACTGTCACAGGGCTCCATGCCGCGCCTTGCACTCCCTTCCCCCTTCCACCTTCTGACAAACGCTTCTCCCCTTTATATACAGTCAGGGTGGTTCATTGCTAGGCCTTGCCATTTATTCTACCAACTAAACTGACCTGTCCAATCAGTGTCTAATCACCCCATTGATTTATTGCATTCTAATTTTAGAGAAACTATGAACAATTTATGATACAGGGCCAGTGAATCCTATATCTGCTGAATATAAATACAAATAAAAACTGGACTTTTTTTAGACTGTTATGCACTTCCTGGGTCATTTCCCCTGGAGGGTGATACTGTCCCCACCCCTTCATTGGCTTCCCTATTGACTTATTTGAGCTCTCTGTAGCTTAAAATAGTATCAAATATTAAAAAAAGAAGAAAAAAAAGAAAAAAAAAACTGTTTAGCTAATGGAAGGGTGAAACAGGTAATATTTCAGAAATTATTTTAATATAGTAAAGCTGATCATATTGGAAATGCTTCTGTATTGCATTCAATGGTTGCTGTACCTGTGAACTACCATATAAACAAATCAGGATGTAAAGTCAATAAGAATGTAAGGGAAAGGGGATAAAATGGAAAGCTTAGTTGAATGGTTGCATTGCTTCAAGGAGCATGAAGCACCTGCAGCAGTTTCAAGCTGGGTACTACACATTGCCTTGAATTAGGAACAGTACAGTAGGCGGGACCGAGGGCTTCATCCCAGGAAGGGGCCTATCGGCAGCTCTGGTATACAGAGCTCAGAAAATACCTACCAATAGGCAGGCAAATCGTCTTCAAATTGAAAGGGAACTAGCAATACAATAGAATAATCATTTAACTGCTGAGTCATCAGATTTTTTTTCTAGTTTTATACTGTTTTCAGTTGTTTTGTTCCTATCTCTGAAAAAGTTGCCCACTGAGTTTTGAAGGATACTAATAGTCATAATTGCTGGAAGATATGTTTTAAAAAAAAAAGACTATTTTTATCTTATTAGAGAAGGTATGTACTGCATGACTGGAAATTTCACATCACCTCCCCAAAGCTGCTCCTATTGTGGATTGAGATAGATCGCTGTCCTTCCTCGTGTGGCAAGCTGTGGGCTGTCATGGCTTGCTTTATCTCTGGCCCATTTGCACGGAAAGATTCTGAACATAAACTTCAGTAATTTGTGTTGCCCAACTCCCCACATGGAAACTGATTATGTCATCACTGCAAGCATAAGATTATAATTATTTTTGTTCTGCATATTTCAAAAAGCAGTTCAAACCAGTCAAAACAGCCAGTGTATTTATATTATACACCATATGTTATATTTAATATTTACACAATATACAGAATTTCCTACATTTCTTTTGCTAAGGCCCTCAAAGATGTTGTCAAGTTTCTCCTGTCAGTCTGGTTTGTCTAGTTTTGTGAGTTGTGAATTCAGTGGAACGTGTATTACATGTTCATGTGTAGCATGTTAGGGACCAATTCCACAGTGTGTTGATAGAGAAATACAAGACATCAGTAAATCATTTATAGAAGTAGACAGTTAAGTATGAATTTGGTTCCTATGAATTTTTAAGGAAATACGTTAAACATACGTAGGTCTATGGCAATGTTGTTCATGTGAAGGTATTGTTACGGCTGGATATTACAATGACTGAACACTGTCAAATTCGTTGGGTTCTGAGTTGCTGGTTATCTTGATCGAGGTGAAATATGGTTTGATTTTGGAAAAAAAAATGGCTAACATAACAGAAGCTGTGTGTGAATCAGTCAGTATACAGGTGCGGTTTCAATAAAATTAAGAATTATTAACACACATTACACAAGGTATGTAAATACTGTAAATACTGCATGTGATGAAATGTACAGATGTACAGAAATAGAAGCTGCTCATAGATGACAATATTCATTTAAGTTTTTTTTTTTTTATACTGCTATTGATAAACTTTATTGTAACTAACAAAGGTTATACATGCACTGCTCGTTTTTTTTTTACACAATTGGCTAACAACACAATGTTTACCCTTTAGTCATACTCAACATTAGTGATTTGAAATTAGGCTCTCTCTCTATATATATATATATATATATATCTATCTCTATCTATATATATATATATATATATACACACACACACACACACACACACATACACACATTTAATTGTCACTGATTTGTGTAGTTATTTCCCAACATTAGTTTTTTATTGCTGTTTATGGAATTAAGTGCTCACTATTGCTCAGTGATGACATGAGTCAGTAGACGTAACATTCAACCAGTCATTTCGGATCACGTGAGTTTGCTAAAACGTTTCGAAAACCTTGTTTACTGTCAGCAGTAGAAGCCTTCGAATGGAAACTTGCAGTGGACAAGGCGTCTTTGATTTGAAACGATGTAGGGAACCCCACCCACCTTTGCTTTTATATTTAGACGTGCTTCCTGGATCTGTACTGACACATTATTCATGAAGAGATTCAGGGGAAGTTTGTACAAGGTAAGCAGTTATTTCTTTTTTTTTTTTCTTCCAGTAATTCATTAATAAACTCTACATTAAGTGTAATGTAATACAAACAGCTTTAAACGATATAATTCAACGTGTATTTATTAAAAAACAAACAAACAAACAAAAGAAAAAAAATCGTTGGGATTGCTTGTTCTTGTGTGCTATATAAAGTGGCTGTGAATATTAACTAGTGACATCATATGTTATAAAAAAAGAATAAGAATTAGAAATTAAAGTAGTTTGTGGTTGTCGGTTTAGCATTTGTGAGCTTTCTCGTTTCTGCCTGGAAATGTTTGTGGCGATCGTTTAGCGTAAAGCATTTAGTAGTCTTCAGGCTGCCATTTTGTTGAATCGGGTACAGTACAAGTAAATAATAAGGCTGGCTCTCTTGGCAGTGCTGCAGTGCAGTAAGTTAGTTATTGATTACTACTTTTCTACAACAAACATTAAACAGTCGCACAGAAAGCCACATCTTTTAGGAAATCAATTCGTTTCAGACTTGCTGTAGTCCTGTGCAACTGTTATTCAGCTGTAGATGCCATTTGATTAACCCTCAGTCTGGCTTTCTCTTTTTAGAAAAAAAGTATTGTAGTTCAAAATCAAAAATATCTTTGGCTTTGCAGGCCCAAGGAACTAACATTTTGGCAAGAGATTGCCTGCAGCTTTTTATTTATTTATTTTTTAACCACATAGCAAAAGGTGCATTTATAACCATATTGCAATATAGATAATTTGCTGTTTATTTATATATTTAAAAATGTATTTGATATCTAGTGTGTGAGAGTTGAGGGGTTGGTATTTGCCACTGGCTGAAATTCAAATGATATTGTCATGGTTCTGTTGATGAAAAGATCAAACTTGTGAGAGTAATGGTGGTTGAGGTCCACACTAGGTGTGATACCTTATGCAAAAAATATATTATAATATAATTAGTATGTTCTCACTTGCGATTTAAGGATGTCAATCACTTGCGATTTAAGGCTGCTCAGGGCTGCCATTTCTCGTATCTGAACTCTCCAAAAAGAAAAGGCAACCCAGAGCCGGCCTAGATTTAGGCCATTGTTAGGATGTGGTCCAGGGCCTGCAATCCGAGACCAGGGCTGGCCTTTTCGTATGACATGACCAATTTGTTTGCATAACTCGGTAGACACTCCCACACTCCCACACGAAAGGCAAATAGAAAGCTCAATGCTCTGCTAGCTAAGGCGACAGTGGATCAATACTGAATGGTAACACCGTTACACTGTACAACTTTAATTATAAAAATATTTAAAAAATAATAAAAAAAAAAACCTAGCAGGTTAATGTTCAGGTTGTTTCTTTCACATAATATACGAGCTGCAGTGCATTCATAATTAAGCAGTAGTACTATTGGGTGGCCAGTCATGAGCTTGTCTTGTGAATGGCAGTGTACAACCTGGTAGTCATTTGCAATCTGAGTGAAGTATTCCTTACAAAAATAAATATTTATACCTGTTGACACTAGCAAGGTCCTGTTTCCTGTGTTCTAAATACATCCGTGTTCTTTTATTATTTTATTTAACTATATATCGTACAACTGTGCTGCATTGAAAAAATATTAAGGCTGGGGCGATGCCTACCTTTTCACTATTGATATATTGTTCTCCAAAAAAACAGATGAATGTTAATGATAAATTGATGCATCGCCGCAGCCTTAAACTATATAAACAAACTATGAATAAGAAACATCTGCTACAAGTCAAGGATTACTCTATATTCCAGTAGCTCTTTCATTCTGAGTAAAGGCTATAGTTCCATAAAAAGTCGCTTATGTGAATGTGCAAAGGCGTCTGAAACCGCAAATGTGAACGGGGTTGCAGACCTAAACATGCACGGTCCAGGGCCAGCCCAGTAGTGTGAACAGGGTCTTTCTTACCTTTATATGTGACCACTTTAAAGTTGTGCTATTTTAACTGGAAAAACATACAGTGAATGTGGTACAGTGAAAGTTAAATGTTCAGTGCCTTACATTTTTTGCTTCTGACATTGTATTCTTCACTTTGGGCTTCTTGACTTGCCATTGGGTCAGATTTGAAATGCATTATCTTCAATAACAGCACAATAATACAATTTGTTAACAAATATGTATACCTTTTATATCACTCCTGATATCAATAGATCCTAATCAGGCAAAACATATTTTAATATAGGCCCTATTTGCCATGTACAGTAAGACACTGTTTCATTCCTCAGTATAGGCCTAGATTTTCCTAGACTGAAGGTTCACAAGGGGAGTAGCTCAGAAGAATTGTACTTGTCCTGCTTGACTTGTCTACAATATTGTTACATGAATTAAAAAGAAATATGGGCATATTACAAACAAGGCAAATTAGCTTTTTCTAGACCATTCTGGAGAGCAAACACTACTTTCATTGAAAATTGGGTGATGTTTAAAGTATTTAACACTGTGTTACACTGTATTTAACTACAGGGTGTGGGTTGTATTAATGATATTAGAATAATTTATATTGTCATAACTTTTTTTTTTTTAAACTGTATTCATGGAAACAAACTTTTTTTAAATAACTTATGAGCTAGAGGTGTATAAATAGAGCATTTGAAAGAAAACATACTTCCATGTATAGTTCCAGCTTCCTAGCCTTTTATTGACTTAGATTAAAGTGTGAATGTTACTTATGGGGTCAGGATATTAAGGGAAATCTCTTATTATAATTTGACACCATGTAGGAACACCATTCTTCAAAGCTGGAAGAACTAAAATAGTGTATTAGTATACTACTTTAAAGTTAACTAAAAAATACAAGTACTATACATGTTCTTTATGTAATATAAGGGTAAACAGTGTTCAGTCTGTTAAATGTGCATTTTATAGGCATAATAAAGATTTACAGTATAAATCAAAACCCATGATAATCTTTCCTCCTCAGTGTCTTCAGTCTGATTTCTCTTTTTTTTATTACTTTTATTTTAGGAAGCACAGTAACCTAAAGTTTATGGTCCTCTTTATTGCGTACTGTTCACATTTGACTAAAACCCATTTCATTATTGCCTGAAATAAACCGGTATTGTTTGACCACAGAAGGAGGTCTTTTGACACAAAATTACGGAGCTTTTGAAAACCAGTCAAATTAATAAACTTAAATAGGTGAAAATTTCCCCAAAAATAAATTAATAAAACCGTTGTAATGGTCATGCGCACAAATAGATAAAAAGCTAAATCCAAGACTTGCTCATTGTTTAATTGCTGAATCGATTATTGTAGCTTTTCCAGAACATTCCAGATAAGGTTTGCCCAGACATGTCTTTCATTCATTATTCGATTTATGCACAGACAGATCAATTTAAATTATCAAGGAATTGAGTGTATAAAGGTCCTGAGGTTTGAAACCCTTGTAATCAAGATTTATGAAATAGACCTTGGTTTTTCCACACAGAAATGAAAGAAACATACCGGTTTGTATTGGGATTTATAGTTGCAAATATTCTGCGGTATTGTTTGTTGAATATGTTTGTCTGATGCAGATCTAAGAAATGAGTTATCCAGGCTACCCTCCCCAGGCCGGCGGCTACCCTCCCCAGACTGGAGGCTACCCTCCCGCAGCAGGCGGCTACCCTCCCCAGGCCGGAGGCTACCCTCCTGCAGCAGGCGGTTACCCTCCCCAGGCCGGAGGCTACCCTCCTGCAGCAGGCGGCTACCCTCCCCAGTCTGGAGGCTACCCTCCCCAGTCTGGAGGCTACCCTCCCCAGTCTGGAGGCTACCCTCCCCAGTCTGGAGGCTACCCACCTGCAGCAGGCGGCTACCCTCCCCAGTCTGGAGGCTACCCTCCCCAAGGTGGCGGATACCCTCTCCAAGATGGTGGATGCCCTCCTCAATCAGGTGGATTTCCACCAATGCCAGGTAAGGTTAACACTCTGAAATGTTGTTCTTCTAAGTTAGAGACTATTTAATTTCTAAACACCTGAAATTGAGATTGTGATGTGTATATTCAGCTACAGTGTCTTGAGGCATAAGGGTAGTTTCCCTTTCTGAACCATGCTTAATCTTCCAAAGGCACTCCAGTCCATTTTTGCTCTTCTGTTGATTTTGCACATTTGGCTCTCCGTTGCCAAAACAAACTGTCCTAAGTATACGTA
The DNA here is from genome assembly GCF_017654505.1 of Polyodon spathula. Lineage (NCBI taxonomy): Eukaryota > Metazoa > Chordata > Actinopteri > Acipenseriformes > Polyodontidae > Polyodon > Polyodon spathula. Next base: position 10,760,288 of record NC_054546.1, on the reverse strand, counting down.
CATATTAACTTCTTCAAGGTTGTTCCCACTGACTTCAATTTCCTTCAGAATTGTATATTTATTGAACATGACTTGAGTCATCTTCAGGTTAATTTTGAAACCTGCTTTGTTGCCAGCCTTATGTAGTTCTTGTATTCTTGTTTGTAATTCTTCTGGGCACATTGTAAATATGAAGATGTCGTCAGCAAATCGTAGGTGAGTCAGGTAGGTTTCATTGATCTTCAAGAGGAAAGTCTTCGATCAATGCATGCTGCCAGTGCTAACTCACGTATGCAAAACCTGGACCCTTAATGCAAAAATTACAAATGACTCAAAGATGTGTATGGAAAGATGCATGCTGGGAATAACAAGGAGACAGGAAAAGGAAGGAATGGATAAGCGAGGAAACCAAAATATGCAATGTTATTATAAGAGAGAAAAAACTGAAATGGCAGTGGGCCAGACATGTACCAAGAATAACAGACCATCGCTTGACCAAGGAGATACTAGACTGGATCCCAAAAGATACAAAGCAACCAAAAAGACCTCCACGAAGATGGCAAGATGAAATTAGGAAACATACCGGAGCGGGTGAGGAACGCAGCAGACAGGCTTTTGTGGAAGAATCTTAGGGAGGCCTTCATCCAGCAGTGGATTGAAAAAGGCTGATGATGGTGATTATCAATAGTTTAAAAAAATAATAATAAATGAGGGGTGCACTGATATAAGGAAAAAACCTACAATTGGCTATCTGCAGTTTTTGTTATTTTAGCTGATTTTAATGCACACGGATATTAATGCTTGAATTTTTTCCAGCACAGAATTTAATGTTTGGTCAGACGTGCTTACTAATGACACAAGAACACCGCGGCAGCCATTTTCCTTGCAGTGCTGTGTAATGTGTGATCAACCTGCAGTTAATGTCTTAAAAGAGCAGTGTTTGGGATTTTAAAATATCTGATAACAACAGGATAGTGAGTTGTGTGCAGCAGAGCAGATTTGGTGCTACCTTAAATCCATCAATGAACTGTGAGTAGAATATTATTCTGATGCTTTTTTAAAAGATTTTTTTATTTTTTAGGTTGAATCCTAAATAACATTAATTTAAGTTGTTGCACAATGTACTTCAAAATTGCCTTTTGTAATTTGTGTTTAGTTTGTTTAATCTGCATTGGGTGCGGGTATATTCGGTGGAATTTTGAAGCAGAGTTGATTATTTAAATTAAAGTTTTTAAATTTTGTAACTGTAAATTTAATATTTTTGACTTTTTTTAAGTGAACAATTTAAGTAGTGCTGCAGCTAAGAAAAAAAGTTGTTGTAGTTGACATTGCGTTGGCTACATTTTTTTCTACTGTACAGTATAGGTAGTAGTTATAATACACAATGTCTGACAGCAAGTGGCTATAAAAGTTAATGTCACTTTTTTCTGCAGAAGTATTTTTTACTAATAAACACACAATTTGTATTTGTGTTACTATTGTTAAATGTATAAATTGCTGACAAGCGCACAATATAATACTAAGTTATTCTTTTGTATTCATTTTCTGAAGTGCAACAAGTAAACCAAAAGCTGTTCATTTTTTTTTTTTGTCATAAATACAAGAAGTAAATGATATCTCCGTTTTTTAACATCTATTATTACAAAACTGTTTAAATATAGGCTCTATATCTTGTTCTAGTAATTTACAATAGCTTACCTGCAGTACCTCTATTATTATCAGTACCAAATCAGTACCAGCTGATATGGGTAGTTAATCATCGGCTATCGGTATTGGCCAAGAAAATCTTTATTGGTGCACCCCTAATATATTGCTGTGTGTTCAGTCTGAATGGGCTACAACAAGTTTGTAAATGAGGGAGAAAGTGTGTACAGGTATGTGAGAAATAGAAATCATGCCACAGGATTTTTGAGGTAATTGAAATTTAAGTTTTCCTAAAAGATAATTAAAATCACCAAGTAAACATGAGAGATGATGCTAAAAGTGTTAAGGAAATGTAATTAAAATTATATCAAAAAAGGTGTGAGGGGTGGGTGGGAGAGAGCAGGTACTTTTTTTATAGCATGAGAAGAACGTAAAGGAAGACTGCAGTTTCTGGAAGGTTCTTTCTTCAGAGCCAACCCGTACAGTGGAAAAGCATCATAAAACAGTTTATTTTCATTAACAAAGAATACGTTTGTAAAGAGAGCACAGTAATTTTCATCCAGAATTATTTTTTAGGAGGTGATGTAGAAGTAAGCCGTGTTAAGTATTCTATCTTATAAGGCTCTTTGCATTCCATTCATGAACACGTTACTCTTGTTGACAGTTGCCACATTTACGGGTAGACTGTCAGAAGACCTGATCTGCAATGCTTATCAACTTACCAGTAATAAAGTTTGACCTCAGAAACATGCTAACAGCAAGCAAACCACTTTAGAGCTGTAAGTGATTTACTTCTTCATTTCTTCTTGTTGAGGTGGTAATTCCCCATGGGGTGGTGCCGCTATTGGACTGGATAACTTATCAAATCCTGGATTCAGTGCATCACACCTTTCAGCGATGGTAAGCAATTGAGCCTAGTAGGAAAAGACTTTTGGCATTTTTGATACATTTCACTTTTTTTTTTTTTTTTTTTTTACTTTGATTGCTATAAAGTGGATACATTTAGCTCAACATAACTAATCTATCTGACCTGAACATAAAAATTGATCTGGACCCTTTTGCAGCCTGCATCAGTCTTTGGGTGGCTGCAACCTGCGGTATTTTGCCCTATGCATCCCTTTTTAGCAATTAAACTGCACCAGACTTGTGTAGATACAGTCAAGCCCTTTGTAAACCTGCCAGATGTGATTGATAGGCTGTTTGCTTTGAAGGGAGCGGTGTTGCAGCTGTTGCTCTCACTCTTACAGCACTTGAAAGACATTGTGGGAGTAACTGTCATAAAATGCTTGGCTATAGGGTGACCTATTACAAAAACGCTTGGCTGTAAAGGGGTTAATGGTATTTTGCTTGTTGTTTTTGTGTTTTAACTTGATTGTCATGAAAAGCCTTTTGCATTAAAACGTTGGTTTGAGGTGTGTTGAATTGATCAGTCGAATCCTTTCTCATGAGATTTTGTAGTAATGGATTACCGATTGGGTGTATATGCCAACACGTGGCCCATTTCTAATTGCAGGCTAATCAGATCACATCATCTTTTGGAGGAATGAATCCCAGTCCAGGAATGTTTAGTCAAGCACCTACTGGATACCCTGCTGCCCAGCCAGGGGGCTATGGGGCACCTCCTCCCAATCAGCAGCCCTATGGTACATATCCACAACCAGGAGGGAACGTACCCCAGGGTATGGGATTTCCAGGAGGTGCCGCCCCAGGGCAACCCATGCCTGGCTACCCAGGAGCCCCTCCAGCCAATCCGTCCATGCCTTCTTACCCAGGAGGCACCCCGGCTGGCTTAGCTCCAGCAGCGGCACCATTAAAGGTAAGGATGTTCATGAATGAGAATAGTCATGAAGCTGAATTACTAGTAGGTGTGGAAATAAGGAAGGTATTCCAGCAATGCAAGGCAATGTGAATAATTGTTTTAAAGCGTATTTAGCTGTCTGATTCTGAACAGTGTTGTAAAAGTCATACAAACCATATCATACAGAACCTGGACTACAAATGTGGATAGGTGGTTATATTGCAGGGAAGTCTGCTGAATTTTACCATATGGAAAGCAAATTCTGCTGCAGACATGTAATGGAGATTTAAGTTTTTTTGTCACTTTTTTCTTATAAGCCGGTGAACCGAGGCAGTATTCGGGACTTTCCAGGCGCTGACCCCCTGAAGGATGTAGAGGTGCTTAGAAAAGCCATGAAGGGATTTGGTAAGGGACCTAATGTAATCATAATTTTATATATACATGCAACAATAACAAAGTGAACAAGACCAGCTGTTGTAATTGTAATGTTTTGTATTTTTATTTATTTGTTTTTAAATCTGATCTTTTAGTTGCTTTTGTGTATTTTTAATTGAAAGTGAACTGTGACATTGGGGCATTATCAGTCAATATATATTCAGCAATTCTGACTACTGACTTTGGATACTGTCGATCCCTTTTTGGAAACCTGTTTTGTGTGTATGTGTGTTTTTTTTTTTTTTTTTTAATTTTAATCTTTTGCTAAATTGCATTGCCTTTTACGTAGTTCTGTGCATGGGTAACATTTTGAGTTTATTTTGCTGTTGGGTCGTTAATGGGGAATTTTACATACTGATACAATGCGTACCAGATTTAAAAGTATGTACTGTATTACAGTCCACGTGTCATCTCTTTTGACAAGTGATATTTTCAGAATCATATTGTACTGAATTAAAATACTATTTCTGTTGAAAATATAGTACTGTACCAACAAATCTAACTACAATGCATATAAGCCTACTTAGATGTACACAGTCCTTTCAGCTATGTATTTTTGACATTGTATCTTTTTTGTGTTCCCTGAAAAACAGACAAGGGTTGGAACGGGCCAAAATGAAATAATCAGATATGCGTCGCACTCTCTTAACTGTCAATGAAGTCAAAATTTTATAGGGTCGAATATGTGAGTGCTGACTGTATTTGATTTTTTTTTTTTTGTTGTATAAAGATTATGATTTAAGGTTGTATGGGAAACAAATCCCACAACTCTTTTTAGATAGCTAGATAGTACTCAAATCAATTGCACATTCTTCTGTATTAATACTATGTTCCTGTGTTGTACAGGCACTGATGAGCAAGCCATCATTGAACTTCTTGGAAATCGCTCAAACAAGCAACGGGTACCTATGGTTATAACCTACAAAACAGCTTATGGGAAGGTAAGTTTGAAAGAAGGGAAAAAGCAGCCCTCTGAGAATCTGTAACTGTTCCTTTCTAATTTTAAGTTAGCTTGTGTTGTTGAAAATCAAAGTGTTTCTTGTAAAATGTACCTTATATAAAAAAAAAAACTAATCTGCGCAGTAGTAATTATGGATGGGCAATTCAAAAAGTTTCCTAGTCGAATACAGGAGGTCCAAAATGTTTGTGTATTAGATTACCCGAACTCTAGTCCTTACTCTTATACTCTTGAGAATAAAAGGCAGATGCGTATGTCTGCTACAAGCAACAGCAGAACCGTGTCAGCCGGTAAAGTTTAGCCAGATTCACGAAGTGTGCAAACAGTCCAAGGCGAGATTCTATTTCCTTAGGCACAGGTTTTTCCTTTTGTTTGCTGAATTAAAATACAGAACTCAATGAGCAGCAATGTGACAACTCTCTTCCAATTAAAGCAACAGTAACATAATGCTGTGTGAATAACCAAATACCACTTTTTGTTGTATTCAGAATACAATAACACCTATCTATATAGCAACATAATAGTCATCGGCTATTTAATTCTAACAAATAATAACATTCATAAAATAATCTGAGTAGTGCAAATATTGTAACCTGGCCAAAACAACTGAAAATACATTACAACATTACAATAGTTTTAACATAATACCAGTTACGCAGGGGTGCACAACTCAGGTCACGGAGGGCCGGTGTCCATCCTGGTTTTTGTTGTAACCATACCCTAAATTAGTTTATTGGACCAATTAAGCTTCTAATAAGGTCCAATAAAATAATTTTAGGGTGCAGTTGGAATAAAAACCTGCAGGGACACCGGCCCTCCTTGACAGAGTTGTACACCATTGATTTACAGCTACCCGTTAAGTACTGCCCTCGGATGAATCCAAGTCAGGTTACTTTGTTTATTCAGTAATCTGTAGATAATTCAAAACAAGGAACATACCTGGTTGTTCTTTTAATGGTCAGTGCAAATGTTACTATCCATTTGCAGAAAGTCATCAGTAAATGTTTTACATTGAACTGCACTCCAGAGTTAAAAAAGGCAACAAAATATGGCAGCAATTTCAAACGAAATACGCTTACTGTAGAATTTTGCAGTTACAAACATTGCTTAATTAATTGGGTTCCTTACGTTTTAATATACAAACGAACTGGTTTAACACTTGTCAAGCATTGGCATTTAAAAAGGAAACATTTGCTTCTAGTAGCGCATATATATATATATATAGATCGATAGATAGATAGAAAAAAAAAACATTTTTTTTAGTGTATTCAAATATGTAATATTCTATTTGAATAGTTTATTTACGTGTATTTGACTACATTGACCCATCCCTAATAGTAATATGAGCATGCTTGCTTGAGGATGGTTCAGAAAGTAATGTGGTTGTATGTTGGTATAAAGACAAACGCCAAAAGAGAAATTTGAGTATGGGGGGAAAAATGTATGGGTGATATTTTACTGAAAAGTTGAACAGTATTTTGGAACTTAAGCTTAAAATGCATGTGTGGTGTGTTTTTTTTTTTTTTTTTTTAGGATTTAATAAAAGACCTGAAATCAGAACTTTCTGGAAACTTTGAGAAGACTGTCCTTGCCATGTTGAAGACCCCGATTATGTTTGATGTTTATGAACTCAAGGATGCTATAAAGGTTTGTATTTATTTAGTTACATTCATAAATGTACTTTTGCAGCTGGCATTGCAGATTGTACTTATTGAAGACGACATTTTAAAGAGGGTTAAGAGCATGTAACCTCTTTGCAGGTATTGTTAGCAGTCAAAACCTGTTTAAACAAGTGCTGTTTCTACCAGAAAAGGGTGGGGCATTCCCTTTTGTGATCAAGACCAGGTGCTTATGCTGTGCTGTTTGCTGACTGAATAATTGGCTTTAGCAGGCACTGGCAGGAAAATCCACTGCAGCTGTTTTTCGTTGTGACTTGGATGTACTGGTTTTGTTAAAGCTGCAGAGTATAGATATGGGTTTATTAAAGCATTAGTAGTTTCTAATGTAATGATTTATTGTTTTCTTTTTACAATTCCATTCAAAACATGTGACCTTTCAACTCTGCCAGACACACCTACTATTATATGCATATGCGATTAGCCAGGCAAATAGCCAAAGTCAAAAAAGGTGTAGAGAAGAATTAGAACTCAATATTTGAGCATCAGAACCCAGAGCCGCTCCGAATGATTGCAAACACAGTACAAAAGTTAAAGAAATGTAAAATCTAAAAAACATGTATTAAAATGAAGTTTTGAGGCTACTTTTTTCTTTCTTTTTAAGATCTTAAGAGACACTAAAAACTCAGTGAAAGTTTATATTAATACATTTCTGTGACCAGAATTAATGTGTTTCTTTTTACATATAAAGATACCTGATGCTTTACTGTTACGGTTTGTGATTGTTAGGGTGCTGGTACAGATGAAGAATGCTTGATTGAGATCCTGTCGTCTCGCTCAAATGCAGAAATCCAAGAAATCAATAGGGCCTACAAAACAGGTGAGTAGACATACTAGCCTAGCAAACATGGTGAAAAGCCTGTGTGGAAGTCAAGCCCTGTTTTTGGAAAATGTATTTATAGCAGTGGTATTACTGTTTGCTCATCACCAGTGCTTGCAAACATTGTCAGAATGTAGGCTTTTTTTTTTTTTTTTTTTTTTTTTTTTTTTTTTTTTTTAAATTACAAGCGATTGTAATAGAACTTGATATGTGTTTTGTACTGTAGTTCATTGGAACAGGATACTGTCCTAAAGCGTTGTATTTCAATTTATAATACACCTTTTGTTTAGAGCTTTGGATTTTAAGTAAAATAAAAATGTTCAACATTGGACTGTGAGATAGTGAGTTCAATTTATGGACTAGGATGACCCATCCAATATATTGCTTAATCAAATATGATGGTATTGCAGCTGTTGAATTATCAGGGAGAGGCAGTTTGTACTGTTTTGCAATGTACGTTTACACATTGAATGAACATTATGGAGCTGCTGTACACAAGGAGTAGTTATCTGATCAAACAGTTTACAGCATGGGCAGTATTATATTGTTTCTGCTGGTATCACTAGATTGCAGTTTTAAATATGTTGCAGAATAACACCAATATTTGAGTATTGCAAAACATATAAAATAAATGTAGGTCTCATATTTTTCTGTCTATTATGCTTCACATTTCCCACAAAAATGAAATAGATTACAAGCCCTTTTTTGATTGAAATGGAGCAATTTAATTTAAGCAATACCAATTTAATATAAAGTGATTTATTATGCACAGTTATTTCATTTGTATTTTGAAAGCTGAACATTTCTCATTTTAAAATGCATTTCAGTTTCAGTGAAAAATGGTACTAGAGGTTTTGTGGGGCCATATTTTAATCTTTTCTTACAATGAACAATGGATCCGTCCTTTTGTAGACAATAAACCATCAAGATTTCTGATAATGTAATTTATTCACAACCAGTCATAATCCCTGGTATTTAATGTGTATTGTATGAGCCTGTGTAAATGTAGCTGGTAATTCACTATAGAGGCAAATAGATATTGGGCTGTTTTTTTTCCACACAGTAATAACTAGAGTATACAATACTGCCAATGCAGAGAATCGGTAGCTTCTATTATGCATTTTTATGGTATACAGTAGTTTCCCAGGACCGTATCTTTTTTACTTTTGTTAGGTACATCTGCTGTAATGTTCATTTTTTTTTTCAGAATTTAAAAAATCTCTGGAGGATGCCATTAAAAGCGACACATCAGGCCACTTTGAGAGACTGCTCGTCTCGCTGTGCCAGGTAGTTTTTGTTTCCAGGTTGGAGTGTTGTGTATTTTCCTATTTGGCACTGCTGCGATACCAACAGACGCATCCTCTGATCTTCCCGCTCTATATAACCTACCTTTTTATAAAGCACAGGGAAATGAGACTTGGATAGGTGACAAGAGTGATTAAACCCAAATATTAAACCTCAGTAATGGCGATGACAACAAGCAGCTAGATTCCGGTAGTCCTCAGTAGAACAGGAACCTGTCTCCTCATTAATTGCAACACATCAGTTGCTTGATTCTTGTTTTCTTCTAAACAAACATGATTTTCTCCGATCACAGAACACGCACTGGAGAAATAAACTTGATTTACTATTCTGTTGTGTGTTTGCATCAGATGGTGTGTGGGTAGCTGACCTAGATTTCTCTGTCAAGCTATTGGATGAATTGTAAATGCTATACTGGCTGTTAAAATGATTCATGTTAAGTAAAATTTATGGTGAGAGCTATTTGACAAAAGTATGAACCATTCATCTATTCAAGTCATTAAGAAGAGAAGCACTAGGTTTGGATTCTACCTGTTTTCAGAAAAGCGAGTGGTGTGGCGTTTATCAAATCTTTATACTGGCTCTTAAAACAGGAATACGAAAACAGCAGGTTCGCATTTTATAATCGTTCTGTCTGGTTATTTAAGGCTCCAAGGTGAAGTTATTTCTGCTTTTTTATTTATGTTTTTACTTCTATTTTTATATTGTTTTTAGGGTAACCGAGATGAAAGCCAGAATGTGGATATCACTCTGGCCAAACAGGATGCTCAGGTTAGTACCAAGTAGATAAATAAAACGTAAATACTTCATGGTTTGAATTTGGGTGACATTTTAAAGAAATGCAAACCATGGTTTTAAAACCTATTTGTTGTTTGTTTTTTGTTTTTTTTTGCATTGTCTCGGGTCCCTTTTTTCTTCTGTTAAAGATATTTGGTTTATTTGCTTGAATTTAAAGTTGTTTGGAATGTTCTACTACATTAGTCATCAATATCAAACTACTGGCAAGCCAGACTCTTTGATTATGAACTTTTGTATTAGAAAAGATGCAACTCCATAAAAATCTTGGCCTTGCTGTTTATGATGTGGTTGATTTATCTCATTTAAAACCTTGGTATGCTAATCTGCACCACGAAGGCTGCTCTGCATTTCCCTTTATTAGTGAGTATACTGTGCACATTATTATGAACGCTTATTTGGATGTGTAACCATGGAAATAGGAGTGCAAAAGTCTAGGCTTTAGTATTCTGGAATGCAGTTGATTTTCTGTATTCATATGTATTTATTTTTCAAAAAATTATAGAGTTGAACTATTAATGAAGCTTGCTTTTGGTATTATAGTCAAAGGCAATTATAGTTAAAGCAATTATCCAGCTGTTCAGCCGTAGATTAGGGGTGCACAAATCCAGTCCTCGCGGTCCAGGGTCCTCCACGACCTTCAATAAGGCTATGTTTGTTCAAGTAAGTAATTTATATATGATTTATTTGGTTGCTGTGGATCGACGCATAGCAGGATTTTTTATAAACAAAAGGTTGCTGTGGAAAAACATAACAGAGTGTTAAAAACAAATATAATCAGTACTAATGTAGCATTCTGGCAAGTCTCCAAAAACATGCATTTGCGTGGATATGCATAATATTGAATTAGCAGCTGGTAGTCTTTTCAATTAGAAAAGCTCACTACAGGGTTTGTTTAACCAAATGCCAGCTAAAGCACTGGCTCTATACCCAGGAGTTTTTAAGTTATTTCAGGTCTGACTGGTTTTAATGTTTTACTGACATTTTGTTTGGAGATCAGTCCTGTAGCCAAGTGAATGCACAGGGTAACCAGAAAAAAATCCAGACATTTCTAACTATAACACATCTAATGTACCTTTTTAAATTCTCCTCCACCTGTTTTAAATCTCTGATTAAAATTTGAAGATCGATTTGGATGTACCTTCTAGTCCACCGTCTTTATTTAAAATACTGTGAGACTGGATTATAAATGTATTCAGCCTTGAATGTACTGAATTCATCTGAATGCCCTTATTTTTCTTTTTCAAACAGGCACTGTATGCTGCTGGAGAGAACAAGGTGGGGACAGATGAATCTAAGTTTAATGCTATCCTTTGCACAAGAAGCAAAGCCCATCTAAGAGCAGGTAATAGTCTGTAGTGTTACTTGTAGTGCAATGTAATGCTCAGTGCCAGGTGTTTTGTCAGCTGTGTATTTAGTTATTATGTAAATCTCATTGATCGTCACTGAGATTTTCTGGTTGTTATAGCGTATGCTGTTGGCATCATTTGTTTGTCACCCCTGAACAGTAAGCACTCATTACCAGCATGCATCTGTACCATCTTTTTAACCTTAAGAGATTGTCGTTGTGTATGTGTGTCTGTAGAATGGATACTCTATTAGCAACTAAGACAACAGAACATAATGAACTGGATACTGAAATGAGCAACATAGTTGGAGTTGGATTTGGAATTTTGTTGCGCTTAAGGTTCTTTTTTTTTTAAATAGTAACTCAAAACTGCTGTCATAAGAAATTGTACAAGCACAGTAAGTGATACTGAAGTGTTATTCAGTAGTATTGCATTCTGAGATAACTGAGCATACAGGCACATGAAGGTAAACTTGATACAGACTTGATTATTTGTGTAGCATTTTAAACACACTACAGTTAGTATAGCAGCTTTTAAATTAATTATATTGATGAAGGCGCTAGCCAAGATAAAAAGATTAATTATAATTACAATCATTATATTACGAGTACAATGGTGAATATGCCAAAACCATGATTTCATTCTGAGACAAAGCATTTTCCTTGTAAAGAAACCAAAAGATATTGCAAAACACAAGCCAGTAAACTGTGTACACAATTTTTTTCCAGTTTTTCATGAGTATCAGCAAATGTGTGGACGAGACATTGAAAAGAGCATTTGCCGTGAGATGTCTGGGAACCTGGAAAGAGGGATGGTGGCAATAGGTGAGTTGTTGTTGTTGTTCTTCTTCAGTTCACTATAAAATATATGACAGTTTGTGGTGCCTTATTTGTATTGCAAAAGCTTCCTTGTATATACTTCTGAACAGTTAAAACACAGGGGTGTGCAAAAACCTGGGTAAACAAAAGATGCCGGTCTGTATCCCACACGCATTTGTACTTGTCTTGGTAAACCATTCTCTACCAATTTGCTGATTTAGATTGTTTCATTAATTTAACAAAAAATTCTACTGTTTGCATGACAAAGTTTATATGTCTCGTGTCAGTCTTTCTATTTAAGAACAAATTACACTGGATCATTTTGTGTAATGCTAGAGTATTACAGATACACAGATGTTCAAAGTAACCTATATAATGTATAAACCTGGTTCTTCCTGTAAAGATATGTTGCAAAGTTTATTGCTATCCGTATTGTCATAGGTTCAGTTTCAAGCAGTGATACGTTTAGTGTAACAGTACATTTAAAGCTAAACCTCAGTGTCAACAGTGGAATATTAAATTAAGAAAAAAAAGCTGCTTTTCACGTAATTTTATAATCTTGTTTTTATTTTGTTGTGCTTCTCCTCAAAATGCATTCGATGTTCAGGTTCCCGGTAACAATTTTAGAATTTTTTAGTCTGTGTTTGAGTGTTTTTACTGTGTGTTTTATTTTACTTTCCTTTTACATGCCACTCACACACTTCATGATTTCAGATGTGTGTGCTGTTGTCCTTGTGTTTGCAGTGTAAAAAAACCCCAAAAAAACAGCATAACTATTTTTTTGTTGCACATTCTGTTTTCTCCAACAAAGGATTGTCATTCAGTGTGCATGTGACATTCGTATCTAATGTAATCTAAATACATGTGATCAACCTTTTAGTGCATTTGCTAGCAGGTCACGTGTTGCAAAATTGCAAAAGGTGACCTCTCCTGGTATTTCAAGGTATTGCAACATGTTTTTGGCCATCTAGATAAAAAATTAACACAATTTTTATTAAAACAATGTAGTGCTTTTTTCAAAGTAATATCTGCAAAGAAACCAATTGAAATAGTTTTACCGATTTTTTTCAAATAAATACATAAACAATAACAGTACTTTCAGAATAGTATCAATGAATATTTGATCAGCCTATATGTTTCAAGGACAGACTGTAGATATTTTTAGATGTTTCCTGAACTCTTTTTTTTTTTTTTTACAGTGAAGTGTGTTAAAAACACTCCTGCTTTCTTTGCTGAAAGGCTCTACAAATCCATGAAGGTAAGAATTTTGGATCCCAACAAAAATAATTATAATCAAATGTTAGTAGCATCAAATCCAGGCTGACATGCCAAGTAGACTAACTGTTGATTTCCAATGTACCGTAAACACTGCTGTCGTAGAAATAATTAAAACGGGTCCCTCCTTGGCTTTTTAAAAAAAAAATTTTGAACAAAAATCCAGATCCTCCCATGCACTTACAGGTTTGATTTCTATAACCATAGTCTCTCTCTCACTCCAGGGACTGGGAACAGATGATAAGACTCTGATCCGAATCATGGTGTCCCGTTCTGAGGTTGACATGCTTGATATCCGACAAGAGTACAGACGGATGTACGGCAAATCCTTGTACACAGACATCACAGTAAGTGCTTCTTTTCCTTTTGTCCTTGGTAATTCGATAGATATTAGCCACCGGGGGGAAGGTGCGATGGATGCGACTGCACCCGGGCCCCGTCTCTGCTGGGGCCCGTACCAAAGATATTCTATATTAATTTTGCCCATACCAAGTCCATTATCAAAAAACAAAAATGGTATGGTGTTGCATTTCTTTAACAGCTGCTGTTTATAAAGATTATAACAAACAGTTTATTAACAAGGTGTATAATCAAATACTTCTGAAAAAAGTAAACACATAAGCCTGTCAGCCAACTTTTTAATTCTCTGTGCGAATTCCTACATCACACCCCCATTTTCCATAATAGACTTGCCTGGTAAAAATAAAATAAGTGCTCGGTAGAGTAAGGTAACTTTTTTCCACGGTTGTGGTAATAATTACATAAATACGGTATATCAAGTATGCCATCAAAACACAAGTCGGGTTGTTCAAAGCGAAAAGAGCAGAAAAGACAGCTAGAAATTTCCCAAAAAGAATGCTTAAAGGAAAAGTGTACAGTAAATGGTTTAAAAGTGGGATGACAACAGCAGTTGGAAGTATAGTGCGGCAGCGGAACGGCCAACCTCCTCCTCACACGAAAAATAAACAGTTGAGCCAGAGGAAAGACATGAATCTGAGACATCGGATTGGAAATGTACAACAACAGCAAACACAAGGTACCGAATCATGTATCGTAAGAGCTAAGAGTTGAAATCATGAAACATAAACCTGTGCTGCAAAATAAACTGACTTTGAATTCCCTAAAAATCGCACATGACTTGTACTCATTTTTGGATCAAAACTTCAATTAGATTTATTTTAGGTTATGTTTTTTTTGTTTTAGTTTTTTTTTTGGGGGGGGTGGGGGGTGTATCTACTTCACATTCTTGCACCAGGGCCCAGTGAATCCTAGCGCCGGCCCTGTTAGCCACTTATCTTTAGTATGCATTTTCCTTACATATTACAGGTATTTCTTTCTGGAATGGTGTTTAATAGTAAAAGCTGTGTACTGTATGTTTTAAAGCATTGGTTACAGTATTTTTAAAATGAGATGAAGTTTACTTATACATATTCAATACAAAATACTTTTATTAAAGTTACCCTTTTTCCTGCTAAATATCGTCACAATGCCAAGATTTGAGTATGTATGTTGAAGACCTTGTTTGTGGAGGAAAATTGAGGTTTCCTGTCATGAAGAACTGTTTTGTATTTCTCATATTACCTAATTTATCTTCACCTGTGCTTGCCTCCAATTCTATTCTGTGGAAGTATGCTTTTGTTGGGAGATGCACCTGTGTGTTTGATAAAGTGCTTTGTCTGAAAACTGTTGGTTTTCTTTGACAGGGTGATACCTCAGGGGATTATAAGAAGATGCTGCTGAAGCTGTGTGGTGGAAATGATTAAGAGATCCATGAATATAATTAATTTCTTCAGCTCTACCTGTTGCATGCCCTTTTCTCAGAAGATTCAGTTTTGTTTCTGTGTACCTGTATTTCTTTTTACAGTTGCATGTTTTTTATAATATATATTCAACCTTTTTTTTTCACAATTACAGATCTTGTTAAGACTTATTGGAAAGCAGTTGCCTTTTTGAAATTACTGATACTGGTCACAAAAAGTGCTGTAATGTCATGTATGGAATATTTTGCTGAGCGCTGTGTTTGGAAAAGGAATGGCTTGTGTCACATTTTGAACAGGTATATACGTCACAATGAGCTATCGGAACGTTAATAAACCATATCTTTTTGAATATTATATATGTAACATGTAAGTTTTGTTGGGAAAGGGAAGAAAGCAGATATAATTGTTGTTATTGCTGTAGTGTGTTATGACTAGTTCTAAGAATTGCCAAATACTTATTTTTAAGCCACCAAATACATCTGTCAATTATAATTGTAATGTGCACTGGACATGTTACAGTCCCTAATTGTATGTAGAATTGAATGTAATTGTAAGCAGATGCCTTCCAATAAAATGTTTATTGAATTTGTTAACATTTGGCCGTGTATAGTTTTGGAATTGGGGGTGGGGCATAAGCATATCCTGATTTAGGACAAAAACAAAGAATCAAAAGATTTTCAGCACAAGCGTGATTTATAACACACGTTTTTGACCATTATCCCCAAACTGTTCACATATACTATATCATTTGCTGTGCCTTTTCCCAGAAATAAACTGCATTCTTAATCAGATCTGAAAGATGGTTGCTTTGCGTGGAACACAGATTAGTATCACTAATTAAACATGTTGTATTATTATTTTGCACAATGGCACATTTTACAACATTTTCTCTCATTTTTAATCTTAATGTTGCAAGTCCTTCATCAGCATTGCCTGTATTTCTATTTTTTTTTGCATACTGGTTATGTAAACTGCAAAGATTGCGTAAGCCTCAGAAAGTATCTTTTTTTGTGTTTGTTTATTTCCAGAAGTTAAGTGTTTACAGAATATACAATTTCTTCTGCCTTTACAAGTATAAACCTGTAAATTGCAATATACCTTGTCTGGAAAGGAAACGCCTGTAAACTCGTGGGTCAGTTCATATATAGGTTTAGTTTAAGTTAATATTGATAAACAGATAGCTAGAAATACTAGCTATGATAAAAAGAAGTGCACTTACCTCTTGGATCTAGCCATTATCTAGCTGGGCAAGAATATGTTTTATTCTGTCGTCTGCAACATTTTTAGCAGGGTAATTCTGTGTCTATCTAATCAAGAAGTGTAATTGCAGTATAATTATAATTGGCTATTAGAAAATATAATCCAACAGCATGTATGTATCTACCCCCCACCTCTTAAACAAATGAAATACTCCCAACAAATAGAAAACTGTTTCAACTTGCAGAATATTGGTGCCTAGGAGTAAAACTGTAATGCTGCCAAGTGAACACTGGAATTGTAGCAGCCATAAACTAGCAGAATAAAAATGTACAGCATAAATAATGTGTATTAAATTCAAATAAACAAGTTGAATGCTGTATGTATGTTAGAGGTTTTGGCACTACTGTATATGGTATTATACTAACTGAGAATCAAGTCCAGGGTTTCACTACTAGCCCTTTAACCCTGAATTATTCCTAGTTACTTAGTTTCTAAATTCATTATGATCAATTAATATTAAACTATAAAGTCCAAGCTAGTTGATGAAAAACAAAATGCATGCTTTACAAAATATGTAACCAGATTAAATGATGAGGCTCCTTCACAAACAAATGTTTAAAAAAAAAAAAAAAAATACAGTATATAAAATGCTTTAAAATAGCCAGCAGTATACCATAAAAGTCTGGTGCAATGAATTCACACAATATTATTATTAATACCACCTGCATTGCTGTGGATTTGGTTTAAATTAAACGTGTAAAAAAATGGAGGCAAACCTTTGCACTGGTACCCGTTGTATTTTTGTTTAACAAAATTCAATTTACAGTCATCGTGAAAACTAAATTTTTATTTGTTTAGTTCTTTTGACACTAACCTTTTAAACAGATTTTGTTCAATGAGGAAACCTATGTGAATCAGTAAAAACTACAATGCAGCATAATTATAAGGTATTTGATTCTACTATTCAATGCTGAAAATAATTGGCTATATTATATATATATATTGTAAACGATCCTTTCACTTTTCACGTTCGTTGCCCCTTTCAAAGTAGACCCAGGACACAGAAATGGAATTGATTTAAGTGCTGATGCGCACTTTTAATAAACACCAATCAAATAAATTAAACAAAACAAACAAACACCTAGCTCCTTCTTGGAGCACTAACTATACAGTCTGGAACCTAACTCAACCAGGACAGCTAAGCTGTTTACCTGTAACCCAAACACAACTCACAAGGTTTAACACAGCACTTTACCTTGACTGCTTGGAAGCAGACCACACCTTCTGCCTCCCTACGCACAGCAGCCTGGAACAGACTGGCTGCCTCTCTTAAATACCCTGCACCTGGCTCTAATTTACAATTACCACCAGGTGCAGGGGATTACTAAACAATTAAACAATTACACAATTAAACCCCATAATACCCAAATGTGCATTCTCACAAGGTTTTTAGCAGGGAAGGATTTTAACCCCCTCCCTGGTACCTTACAATATATATATATATATATATATATATATATATATATATATATATATATGGTAATGAGATACTTCCTACCCTGAAAACAAGGACTAGAAAATGAGCTCCAAAATGTTTAAACCTGTAGGATATTGGCACCAGACTGAAATACAGTAACTGTAAAACTTGAACAGACTGGAACTGTAGCAACACAGCTATAAGCTAGCAGACTGTAAAAGTGGAGTATAAACCATGTATCTATGTTAAATTTAAATAAATATCTTGTAAGAGGACCCTTAAATAAATACTGTAAATAAATATATTGCATCTTTTTATTCATTGTTTCTAAGTATTGCATGAAACTACATGAGAAGTGGAACAATCTGAATGAACTAAAAAGTCAAAAACAAACAAAATATTTCATTTTTATTTACATTGGTTATAGCAATTTACACTTATACAGCTACTGTATGTTATATACTCTTATTATAGTGCCATTTGTCTTACAAATACCTACAGATGGCTACACATTTGATTCAGATTTATTTTTTTTGTTTTGTAAAAAAATAAAAGGGGATTCATTTAAGGCTGGGCATCTATGAAACTTGGTCCGGTTAATGACTGGAATAATTATTTTGTATTAATGAAAACATATGCAGTGTGTTTATTAACTGTATGTATTTCTACACATTTTCATACTTTTCTAAGGCTTAGTTATAGTATGCATCCATTGTACATTTTTCATACTTTATAAATATATTAACATGAGAATAGATACTTCTAGTGAAAATGTTTGTCACTGAATTTATTAGGTTTCTTTAGTATTTCTAAATTCAGAAATATAGGTGTTTTGTTGTTTAGTATGTCCACAACACCACCTACAAACTTAAACAAATGCGATATACCGTAGTTCTGCATTTCAGCCTTTAGAGGGCAGCCTGTCTTACAACAAACTACAATTGCCTTATGAAACAATCATCATAAGGCAGCTATGGCAGTGTTACAAAATAAACAGTTAATGATTATCCTTTTTTTTAACCTGTAACAGCTCACAATAAACAGCTTTTAAGTTGTTTCGGTTATATGAAAGATCCCAAATACATGCATGCATGCATACATACATACCTACATTTGTTACATGGCAGTATGGTACCTAAGGAATTTGAAATTCATATTACAATTTTTTTTTTTTTTTTTTTTTTGAGGTGGGGGGGTTGTCCAATAGATAAAGAATAAGAGAACCCCAGATTGCAGGTAAACATGGAGTTTAGCTACAAAGCAATTTGGCTACCTAACCTGAACATAGAATACATCTGACTTGATATTACCAAGGCAGTTTTTATTTAACAACCTGACACAATTCTCTTCTTAGCTGAAGTAGAAGCAGTATAAATCCATTAGTTTGCAGAGATGCTTTAGGATTTAGAATGCTTTACAGAATAAGCGCATTACTGTATAAACTGGATGATTGTACCCATGGAACTAAATCATCATGGGGCACTTGCATCTGTCCTTATGAACATCAGAATGCTTTTTTAATTGACAAAATACATGGTTTTAATGTTTGATTAGCAAGAATGTAGCCAGGGAAAGAGTTTTTTTTTTTTTTTTTTTTTTTTTTTTTTAGCTGTCAAGCAGATTTCATAAATCCTGCATTATCAGGCAAAGGGTAATAGATTCCAACTTAGCAAGCAGGGTTTTTCCAGGACCTTGCAGTTGAGTTTGATCAGCGAGATAGCCCTGTAACTACTGCAAATTGTCGTGTCTCCTTTTCCTTTGAAATAACTGGAGGGTGTTATTTACATTATATAAATCTAGAGTCCTGCGATTTCATGAATAGATAGAATTGCATTTGAATGATTGTGTTAGTACAAAGCAGGGTGTTTGATTGAGGGTTGTTTTTCTTTTTAAAAGCTGTTTGTAGGCCGGCCTAGCTGCTATTAATTGTTACTATTTCTGAAGTTAAAAGCCTTGCTTATATTTCATTCAGAATTCTGCAGGCAGTCAGTTATGATAGTAAATATATAATCTTAAGACAAACAATGTGTCTATATTAGCAGCAGCACTGACAAGGCCACTATGGTTTGATTTTTTTTGCCACTGCTATTCCACTGAGTTTGTTCCCCTCTGCTAACCTTTCTGGTTCATCTACTGGCTGCTGCATGAACCATGGTTTGAAGGATCCATCAATTGACTCCATTAAATGTTCACTGAATAGGACCACAAGTAGAGGATCTGTCTTTATTGGATTTAATGAAGGTCAGAAAAATAGCTCAATGTTCCAGAACATTTATTATAAGGGGATATCCAGAAGGAACAATCTTGCTGTCAAATAGCAAAAAATCCCCGGTAATCTTCCTTGTGGATAGATTAAATGACTAGTTCTGCCACTAGGAGGCACAGCAGAGCAGTATTACTATAACAATTCAATAATATTAATATCTTTACATAGCACCTTTCATAGTGGACCACCATCACAAAGCATCTTACAGAGGTAGGCTGTGAACTGTGCATTATATGCAGAGTCACTTACAATAGTAGATTTATTTAACATCTCATCTGCAGGAGGTTAAGTGACTTGCGCAGGGTCACACAGGGAGTCAGTCAATGGCAGAGATGGGATTTGAACTGGTGATCCTCAGCGGCAGAAGGGGGAATTTGAACCCTTGACCTTCTTGTTACATGCCCCCTGGACTTTAAACACTGGACCACATTGCCTCCTAATGAGTGTGTTAGGTGTATTTCTTTCATGTAGAGCTTATGGTTAAATCTCAACCTGTTTGACACTAGTGATAAATACACATCAAACAACAGTATAAGTAGTATAAATCATATACTCCAACAAGCATTGATACAGTTTACATCTGCATCGAAATGTAGCCATCTGCAGGTTTAAAGCAAATGCAGTGTATCCCAGTAATCATGGACTGGAATACTGAGAGGTTGGAGAGCATTCTGTCATAGTGGAGCTCAGTAAAATTTCTCCTTACCAGACCCCAACTGAAATCATGTATTCATCAACTTAACATTCTGTTAGTGTGTATGTGCTTCAGGAAGAGAATGCCTTATAAATAAAATATCCTTATAAAAATGTTACCTCTGTAAATGATTGCATTACTGTAAGTACAGAAATCTTGGGTAGTGTTGCACCATTCAGTCCCTTAATAGATAGGCTAAGATTTACACCATTGCAAAATGTTTATATCTATTATTATAATTATTGTTATGTAAATGAAGGAACAATGCAGAAGTAGGTACACAAGTTTTGTACTTATTTATTTAATCTTGTTTGACGTTTTTTATTCCTCCAATATTTGCTTCATTTTTAACTGTATTATGAAACGACTGTATTCTTCAAATGCAAATTCAGTTAAATGTGTCTCTTATGGTGCAGAAGATACATATATAAGACATTTAGATAATTCTTCTGCAATCTAATTAGCTTCTGTCAGGGAAAAAACTTTCAAATGTATCTTTTACATTTTAATAACATGATAGACTACAGCAGAGATGAATTCTAACATCAAAATCCAACTGGCATATGAGGGGCCTACTATGGTAAATGTGGAAGACAGTGCATAACAATATGCACTTTGAAACAGTTGCAGTACACACTAACACTAGTGATTGAAAGCATGCTCTTCTGTTAGAGGGTATAACATCAGAAAATGAAAGTTTTATTGACATGTTTTAAACTGTCATTTGTAGGCATAGTCTTCACTCCACCCTACTTGTTAAAACTGTACTGTTAGAAATTCCTGCACTAAATTTAAAAGGCTTTTACTGTTCAATTCTGAAATCAATTGCTGGCTGCCTACACTCTTAAATGGATCACATTGTTTGATCACATTCAAAAATGCTTGACTTTTATAATCTACTGTTTAATTTTTGAAAGCCATGTGTACAATACAAGTATTCTCCAGCACTGAGGCACCAAAGAAGCATAGACACTCATGGTTCATTTAACAATGGTGATCCTAAATTTATACAAAATTTTACTGCAAAACCCAAATATAATGTTTCTGTTTCATAAAAGAAAATGGTTCCTCAAGTAAAAAAAAACAACAACAAAAACAAAAAATGGTATTGTTGGCTCATAAAGATAAATGCTCTTTGTTGCCTTAATTTACATATAATTAATTTTCTTCACAAAGGGTAGTCTTGAGAGATGTTGCCTCAAACCACTCCTGAAAGAATCTTATGTGCTTTGATGCATGGATTATATAGAGCAGAACAAAGCTTATTGTGTAGAACATTTGCAAAAGGGCAATTATAGCTTTCTTGAAACAGATACATAAGCTTTCTTTTAACAGAAACATTGAACATAAGAAAAAAAAAAAAAAAAAAACAATTTCCTAGATTGCTGTGTTAGTGTGTGTTAAAACAGTGTGTTGGACAGTTAAACACACTATGTTTACCAAATTAGTTAACTGTTAACTGCAGTATATTCTTATTTTGTGTTAGGGAAAAATTTAATGTGAGAAGAGAAAAAATAATATTATGAATTAAACAATACACTGTAAACAAGTGTTCATAAATCTTATGCAACACATTTTTAACACATTTTATTATTTATAATCTTTATATTTTAATGTTTATTTTGATAACTTGTGTTATTTGTGTGTGTGTAAAGTCTTAAACAAATCAGTAAAATGTGTTTCTAATCTATGTGTATTATTGTATTAGTTACATGAAATAGAAACCACAAACCAAATAAATGGACAAAAATAGGACTTTAAGAAACCACATTAATTTTTCCAGGCTTTCAATTCACTTTCAGTTTGTTTAGGTTTTAAAAGGCAAATAAGACATAATATGCAAGAACATAATATGCAAATAAGACATAATATGCACAGAACAGACCACGTTATTGTGTGTGACATCCTGGATCAGGTATTAGAATATTAAGGTTGATCAAGTTTGTAAAAAAGACCTTTTCAGAAAATGTATGCACTCTTTTGTTTTAACATCTCCCCCTCTAATTTGTTCTTTATCAAAGCTGACCTACTTGCATTATCTTTTAATCACCCCCTTTGGGAAGTTGCTAGGCAGAGATTTATGCAGCAGGTTTTTCATTGTGAAAGCTGTGCTGGTTGATGGTTGAATCTGCTTGTGACAGCTTCTCTTTACGTGGAATGGCATTCAAGTGTAAAATCAGGTACAGTTGGTGTTTCATGCACCTGCTAAGATTTGACTTTGCTACAGTCACAGAGATGACTGAAATGCACCAATGCACCATGACAGAGTCACCTTCTACTGCAACATGGCTTGGAGCGCTAAGGGAAACTAAAAACTGAAAATACTGTAATATAAGCTTTACAATGACAGAATTGCTAAGGTTTTTCTCCAGAGATTTTTTTTTTCTAAAAGCAGAGGATTGTCTATATAGTGTACAACTAGTAAGAAACAACTTAAATGAATCCTCTGGGTTGTTTACTGGTGCTTTTTTTTCACTTTACAAACAAGTATTTCAGTGACATAAATCCCTCACTATGGCTTAAATTATCTATAGCTATCAGCAACATGAAAAATTAAATCACTATGATGCACATCCACTGTTTAAACATGTAAAATGCAAGATGGACATATTCCTCCATAAACCCCCAGGGATTCAGTTTTACTTACATGGCTATAATCATACAGACTGCATGAGGAAAAGCAGGAAATGAAGAATAAACAGCTTCATAGCTTCTAGGTTTTGTGTGTGAAAGAACAAACCATGTGCTGGTTTCTTTGCTGTGGTGGCTTATTGTGTTTGCAAAGTAAGGTTGCGAGCAACGTAGAAAAACATCAACCAATAGCGAGATGGCTTTTGGAATGGGGCGGGACGATGTTTTACAGGCCAGGATGTGAGACAGAGAAACATTATAATACATTTTTTTAACAGTGGAATTATTATGGTTACTATATTATTGGTGATTGGCTACACACAAAACTAAAAAAAAAAAAAAAAAAACATTTTAAATTGGTTCAAATTCTTTTAAGAAAGAGTGTTCTGTTCTCACGCTCAAGAGTGCGATATGTGCAAATACAACTCCGTTGTGTTGAGGCAATAATATATATATATATACTAGTCTATATTATCTATATATCATACTCTATATATATAGATAGGGGGGGTTCTTTTCAGAAAAGTCTGTAAGACATTTAATATTTGCTAAGTCTGTAAAATAATAATATTTGCACAAAAAAAAAAAAAAAAAAAAAAAATCCCGCTGGTGCTCATCATGCGAATTTCTGATCTGGCTGTAGTTTAGTTAATAGTCTATCAAAACACAACAAACCCCATCTAGTTCCACCAGCGCCTTGACCAGTAAATGCGTGTGATTTTTGCTGCCGCAGAGCTGAAATAATGCCCCAGGATTACCAGGTGTGTCTGTGTTGGAGGCTCCGCCTTATTTTACCTTACATGGCTGTTGTAGGGAGGAGTGATTGACAGTGGCCAGCAGCTGCTCAGACATGGCGGAGCGTGCAGTTTTGGGGGAGAGCTCTTAGAGAGTTACATTACTTTCACACAGTTCTGTCTGCAAAAGAGAAGAAAAAAAGAGATAAAAGGCGGATCGATATGGTTTTCTCGAAAAAAAGCCTGGAAAATGGCAGAAATGTAGGACTTTCGTGAGCTGGGAAAAATGCACTGCAGTTTCTTAGTGCAGTCAACAGCCTTAGGCAACAAAAAAATATGGCTACTTGTGTCTCTTTCAATTTGTGATGAAAAGATCCTCAACTAAGCCATTCGTTGCAATGGCTGCTGTGCCGATTTGTTAAAGTGACGACACAGAAGAAGTTCTACATTCGTATTTTTGGCGGTTTTGAAGAAATTAGCCGTGGAAAGGGTATAGAAAGAATCGAACTGAAATGGAACATAAGCACAAAGAGTTGTTAGGTCAGTGCCACCAGAACTTGTTGGAGTCCATTACAGATGCAGACAGGGTGATAGAGCTGCTTGGCAAAGCTGGTACCCTGACCCAGCTGGAGAGGTATGAACTGGACAATAACTGTTCGTCCAGCTCTGAGAAGACAGACCTCCTCCTGAAGATGCTTATGAATAAGGAGAGGGACCATTTCCCAGATCTGTGTGTGGCCCTGGAAAAGACTCACCCTCACCTGTATTCTGCTCTTTTTATGAACGGTGTGGGACCTGTGGACCATTCTTCAGGTAATTTTATTTGTAAATAAAATACTATCAATGAAAATATTTGTTTATCAAAATAAGACATATTTGTCTTACTCTTACGGAGCCAATGTTATGGTTTAACTTGTTTACGATGGCAAGCAAGAGTACATATTTTACTCAATAAATGATTTTAAAAACAATTTCACGTCAGTTGCGGGGTCTGCATATCTATCGATCGTTAATTAAAAAAAAGTTAATTTTTTTTTTTTTTAAATCTGTAGCTCAATATGCCCCTTTTAGCGATTAGTGTAATTTTGTGTGTTGGTCAGAAGAAGAAAAAAAAAACAGACAAAAGTGTAATCGTGGTATGTGATATTTGTTTACGTTTTTAAAATGTGTGCAAGTAACAAGCAGCCAACAAATGATGATTCAGCCGACGTTTCTTTCTCAAGTAAACGAAAAAAGCTCTGTGTTGTGACATGCGGTTCTGAAACGAACTCGTTTGTTTTGGCGTCACATGCACTGCAGAAAAGTGACACTACAGTTGTTATAACCACACGCAAAAGGTTGGATTCTTTATCGTAAAAACGTAGGAAATTTTATTTTTAGACAGTATCTGCTGAATCATTGGGTTACTTCTATTCTGTCACGTGAGCATTATACCTGAGTTTAAACTGCAGTGTCTCGGGCCGTGTTACAGTGAAATGTAATTGATGTGTAAACGAATATTATTCGACTGTTTAATCTTTAAACCTTTAGATATGAGCAGTATTTGAGCTTTATATGCCTACAGTACTAATTACTTGTTTACTGAGAAGGATAAACAATTACATTACGATATGGAAATCCATTGAAGAAGCAGTTTAGCCACATCTGGAATTACTTACTTTATTTTAAATTTGAATAGCTTGTGAAGGTACTTTTATCTGTTGCCATCCAGCCCATTGCATACAACTGTTCCACCAAACATATTTTCCTGTGTGTGTGTAATATATATATATATATATATATATATATATATATATATATAACTAACAAACATTTACAAGTAGTGGACAAAAAAAATGTAAACACCAATGTAAAGCCTCTGGAATTCTGCAGGAGGGATGTGGCACCATTTGTCCACGATAAAGTCAATCAACTCACGCCTGGTTGATGGAGGTAGAAAACGCTGTCTCAGGAGTCGTTCCAGAATATCCCATAATGCTCGATTGGTTTCAGATCTGGGGACTGAGAAGGCCATGACATATGGATAACATCAGTGTCATGCTCATCAAACCACTGGGTGACCACAGGTGCTCTGTGGATGGGGGCATTGTCACCCTGGAAAGAAATGCTGCAACATGGGGTGAAGATGATCACTCAGTACCATTAAGTAGCGATTAGCATTGACCTTGCCTTGTAAGCATATCGCATTTCTCTACTGCTTGGTAGTCCATTGCCTGTACTCTTTGCACCACTGGACACTGGACGTATATCAATAAAAATAGTGATTGCCCAACAGTATATTCATCCCTGTCTTCCCAATATGAATCTCATTTTCTGGTGTAATTTGGTGTAATGAGGAGGACTGCATTTGAATGGGCAGCATCTGTGCCTGCTGGCTTGTCAATCGCCAGTTTTTACCTGGTGACCCTAGGCTGCAGATTTTGCCAAGCCAGTAGGGGTCTAGGTTACATGGTGAGGCGAACCTGTTTAGAGAATGTTCATCTCCAGCCCATACAAACAAGAACATGTCAATGCAGCTGCGTTCCTATGGGTCACAAGCCAAGATGGGCAACAAGGATTTGAACTAGCAAGCTCTCCCTGTAGCCTGCAGTTTTTACTAGGCGAGCCACTGACCTAAATAGTATTATACATTTTGAGGTCTAATATTCCAAATGTTTTGTTGTAAAATGACAGCAATCTTGATTCCTTGCATTAAAGAAGCAATTCAGTGTGAACACTGTTGAAAAATTAGTAGTCATTTTTATGGAAAGGACACTTGCATTAAAAATGTGGTCATGCTGCTTCCCATCAAACAGCAGACAGGCTAAGTATTACAGATGTGTTTGTGGTAAAGCACTAGGCACTTTCCATTTTCAGTGGTTTGTCAGTGTCTATTGACATGCATTTCCTTTCTGACTTGCTTTTTAAACGCATGCTCTTTCCTTTGCTCCTGTTCATTCATTGTGATGCAAAGTTAATCATTTTTTTTGTGTAGAGTACAGTGCATTATCACAGGAGAGTCAGAGTTTATATATCTATACTTGCACTGGCAAAATGTTCGGATTTGTGACTCCCCTGTTAAGATATAGTTGATTATTTGTTTTAGCCAACTTCATAATAGTAATTCCTAATAAAACAGTAGATGCCCTCTTATATACTTTAAATATTGGAAACCCATATTCAGTAGAAGGAACCAGTTTACATTTTGTGGTACTTTATTTTTGTGGTTCAAGTGATTTAGGAGCGGCACAATTTCAGTGAACACTAACCTTCAGTAACCTTTTTTTAATACAAAAAATGAACAGTAAATGCATGATTCAGTATTGATTGACATCTGTTTTACTAAATCTGAACTTGCATCTGTCTTGAAAGTTAGTGTTTAACAGTATCAACTCTTTAAATCAAAGTACACTCTCTTACAAAGATTGTGAATAACATTCAATACATGTTTTAGTCCACTACTCAGTTGAAGTAGGAGTAGATATAACCAAATATTTAACGGTTCATTAACAAGTTGTGGATATTAATTTTTGTTTAACAAAAATATCCCCAAATCCTGTACAAGGATTCGATTACTGCAATGGTTTTGACACCTGTATGTGCATTAACATGGAGGGAGACTAGATTCCCCAGGGAGATTGCTGCACAGTTGACTGTTTGTGGTTTAATCACCAAGGAGACTTTTTGGATTACCATTCTGAGGTAGGGGGTATAGCTTGCTAGCTTGAAAGTTGTACTACTGCTTCTTTTTTTTTGCATGTACAAGCGGCTGCTGTTAAGATGCAATTTTTAAATTAAACTTTAAAATCGATCAGGTTTTAGAAAGCAAGCTGTAACTTTAATAGACAGTGACAAGTGTGCTGGCCTATACTGTATGACTAGGCACATTAAAGTGAGTGAGTTTTAATTATTTTTAGTTGCTCCCTACGGCGTAACTGAATGTATTCTCGAAAGTAACTTTGTTTTTTATTGTTGATGCTTGTAACATGTATTATGTATGTAAACAAATTTATACATACAATCCTATGCTTCTGTCTAAACAGTGTGGTTAGGCTGTTCTGTATAAAGTGACCTAAATGTGTGCATCAGTCTGCTCAGTAGACAAAAATCAATGTGTTACAAATGCATCCAGGAAGTTCACAGGCCAGCAATGGGTCACATACAGTAAATAGCCAGAAGGCAGTGCAAGGGTTAACCATGGGTTAACTACAGTTGCTGTCCTCTTAAATAACGTCAGTCAAGGTACAGCATAGAGTGTGACTCATGGGTTGGAGTGACAGCACAGCTAATTTAGCAGCTACTGTTTAATTAAACAGGTTTTTTTTTTTTTAAGTTTTTATTACAGCTCTGTATGATGCTAAGCATTTTATTTGCTGGAAGAGTGGTTTAGGACAATATACTGCTCTCCACCTTTAAACTGGGCAGAATCAGGATAACAGAATTCTGTTTACACATTTATGGGCATCACAGCTATATTCAGTAGCTAAATTCTGCCATGGCACCAAGCAGAACATTCCACATACATCTTTTTCCAAAGGTTGATTGGTTTCATTTGGGGCAGATCCATATTGCATTGTTAGAATATTGTAATATTGGGGGTATACTGTCATTTCTTGCTAGGGAATGGGATTGGTAGTTTAAACTCAGAAACTTCATTGCAAACTATCATGTGAACTCTTTATAAAAATAAGAGGTTTGCAGACCTCTGGATTAGGTCTGTTTCAGCTCTAATTCAATGTATGCAAGCATTTTACCCGGATTGTCAGCGGGAAGGGCATGTTGAGACATCAGTGTTGTCCCTGTACCATTTGCCTTATGTGATACATAGTCCTGTATCTTGACGGTTCATTAGTCTTTCATAGACAATGTGCGTTTCCCTGTGAACTTGTCACGTTTCTTTATTCAGATTAATTTCTCAAAACCAGTCTTGTACATACTTGCACATTTTTGTTGACTCTTCTTTAACATGAGCTAATTTGAATTTAACTGCAGTCATTTTTGTTAAAACATACATAGTTGGTACTGTGGGGTGGGGTAACATCTTTACAATTGTGTGTGCCTTTACATCTGAACCCATTACAGTCCTTTGCTGTATGATATCTGTGTCGCTGGGTACACATCATTTTTTTCTAAGTATAGGTCAGTTGTTCCGCCAGTTTTACTATGCTGAAGGCCCTTTCTTGTGGAAAAAATGCTTTATGTTTTTGCACTTCCAAGTCTTTCAAATCCTTCACTGGTTCCAGCCTCCCCATATTTTCTTCTGCTCCAAAGGATGCAGGGTTGCTGATGCATCTTAATATAACCATGTGCGCTCATGGGAGAAAGAGCTTTTGGTCTTCTAGAATCCAGTCTTATTCAGTCAGAAACTGTGGTTCAGGGATGCATCAATACAAAAAAAAAAAAAAAAAAAAATACATAAACATATTAATATATCCCATTATGGTTATGGTGCTGTTGTGATTGAAATGGATTTTAAATTAAAAAAAAAAAAAAAAAAAAAATGAAATGCATGGTTGCTTTTTTTAATAGCATGAAGAGTTATCTAGTGTCTTGCTTGTATTACAACCAAAAGCAGCAGTACTGTTAAACAAAAACAAACAAACACACATCTTTTGACTGAACACATTTCTTTATGATTATAGGTGCATCTGTACTACTGGGCTTCAGATTAGAGCATCCACTGTACTGTCATTTTAAAGTCTCATTTTGAACATGGAAATGTAGCATTTGTATTTGATTTAAAACTCTTGGACGTAAAATGTTGTGTGCTTATTTTCTGTTATTGTAAATCATTTTGTTATGGTGTTAATCATTACCTTTCACATCAAAGTAAACAATGGCTGCACTACATTTTAATATTAGTGGTTAAACTTTGATCAGACTAAGTACTTAAAGACTGCAGATTAAATGCATACTTATTGTTTGTTTTTCTTTTATTTATTTAATGATGCACATTCTGTGCAGTATTTTGATAGGCTTTTAATGGAGAAATTTGTAGAGGGAAAAGTAAAATCCAGGAGCATACATACAAAGAAAGAAAGAAGAAAAAAAGTTATATGCAAACAAATATCTTTGCATGACCAGGTTTACTGACAGGCATGTGTTTCCTTGTTTGGTTTGCATAATGGCTGCTTGGTAGGAGCTAGCAGGATGCTGTGTGGCTTAGAGCTGACATTAAATGTGCATGGTGCCAGCTGTGTATAGTGCTGGCAGTTCTGTCCTAATTTAGGACTGATTCTTTTTGCATGGGCCTCATAGTCATTTAAATCAAGATACTGCAGAGCACTAATGTTTGGACGACTTTCTTTTTCTTAACTTGTCATGACTCGGCTGATTTATTAATCCATTTAAATGAACTTTACAAAAAGTAAGTCTGCAGTGGAATAGTTTGACATGAAGCAGGATAATATTCTATTGATAGCTTTTTCCTAATTTGTAGTTTACAGTTAACCTTTGATTTCAGAACTGAGGACCCCCTGCCAGATACAAGGTCAGAAAGCTTCAGAGTAGCAATTTTACTGTTCTGTCCAAGATTTAACCTAAAACAATTTAATCCCCTGATGAACTTCCTTAATCATCCTGCAGTGTTTCCCTAATGATTTCCTGTAATATACTAATATAATGGCACTTCCTCTTATATGGTCTGTAATGCTGTATTCTGAACAGAATAATTGTGTATTTGAGTTGCAGCATTGTATAGCTAAATATAACAAGTAAATACTGTACTGTTCAATGTGTTTAATTCACATATGAACGAATTGACAGCATCTGGTTATTTTTTGTTTCATTTTAGAATTGTTTGATTTGCAAAATCAAGACATAATTTAAAAAAAAAAAAATTGGTGTGATGTACATTATTATACAAAACTAAATGATTCAAAATGAGTGTGTATGTGTATATATGACACACATACACAGTACCAGTCAAAAGTTTGATTACACCTGCTTGAAACCAGGTTTTTCATGATTATCTATGCTTTTAACTGTATAAACTTGTCTATAAACGCTTAATATTTCATTATATGATGCGTGTACTTATATAAGCTGAAAATCATAAGTGCATTGCATTAAAAAATTTAATTTTTAAAAGAAAATGTAAATCTTGTCAATTTCAATGAAATGGTCACCCAAAGCAAAGGGATAATAAATAATAAAAGTCCAGTTAAGTCTGAAATGTGTATAACACGGTGTTAGAACACTGACCTAAATATAAAAGTCTCTTTGTTAGATATTCTCTGAGTTAACTAGCATATTACCTGATTAACCTTTTGTCACCAATTATTGTTAACAGGTGAGGGTCCATGATTGCTATAAATATAGGTAGCATAGCCACAAGTTTATCATTCCTGAAGAAAAAAAGACAGTCTGTAATTACTTTAAGAAGTGAAGGTCAATCTTTAAGACAAATCGCAAGAACTTTGCAAGTGTCTAACTTCTGTGGCCAAGACCATCAAACGATTTGAAGAAACTGACACTCACGAGGACCGAACAAGGTCAGGCAGGCCAAGGGTGACCTCAGAATCGGAGAACAAGTTCATTTGAGTCACAAGTCTGCGAAACCGGTGATTAACTGCCCCTAAAATACAAGCTCAGCTAAATGCTACTAGAAGTACAGATGTTTCAACATCAACTGTTCAGAGGAGATTGCGTGAAGCTGGCCTAACTGGAAGAATTGCTGCAAAGAAACCATTGTTAAGAGTGCAGAATAAATGGAAGGGACTTGCCTGGGCCAAAAAACACAGAAACTTGAGGAGTGGAAATCGGTCTTATGGACCGATGAGTCAAAATTTGAAATATTTGGTTCCAACCGGCGAGTATTTGTAAGACGCAGAGAGAGTGAGCGCACGAGTTCTGCATGTGTGGTTCCCACTGTCAAGCATGGAGGAGGCTGTGTCATGGTCTGGGGTTGCTTTGCTGGTGATCTTTACCAAGTCCATGGCAAGCTCAACCAGCATGGCTATCATAGCTTACTTCAGAGGCATGCCATTCCATCAGGATTACGGCTAGTTGGGCAGTCCCTTCATTCTTCAGCAAGATAATGACCCGAAACACACCTCAAAGTTGTATAAGAACTATCTGGCGAAGAAGGAAAGTGAAGGACAGCTCAATCTAATGACCTGGACTGCCCAGTCTCCAGACCTCAATCCCATAGAACTTCTATGGGACGAACTGGACAGAAGAGTCAAAGCAAAGCTGCCCCCAAGTGCCCTACATCTCGGGGAGTTGCTGCAGAAGAGCTGGGAAGACATGTTGGGTGATTTCCTGCTGAAACTTGTTAACTGAACGTGTTTGTGAGGCTGTTATTAAGGCAAAGGGTGGCTATTTTGAAGAATCCAAGATTTAGAGACAATTTTCAATTTTCTTGGACATTGCTTTGATACTCCTTATGTTTTGTTTTGTATATTGTAGCGTTTTCATTTTCAAGTATTTGCAGAAATGTATATGACGTTATTGCAAATGGTAAGTAATGTGTAAATGTTTTAGAAAGTTTACTTTTAGAAATTGATTTACAGCCTTAAAAATGAGGATCGAACACCTGGCTGCTTACCTGAGCTGAGCATGACCCATTAGAACATTGTAATTCTACACTAGTGTGATAACTGCTACTGAGGTCACAGTGAGCCAATCTGTTACTGCAGTACATTTGAGGGCTCTTCACTACTGGGCCAACTGGTTCCTCCACAGTGCAATGAAAAGAAGGGCCTGGCCAGAAACAACAGGCCTTTGTTTTAGGCTTGGCTGTCCAAAGTGCAATGTCAGCAGCTTGCTCTGTTTGTGGACTGTAGAAACTGTCAACTAGTGTCCCAATGGATGTGAACCAGATAAACCCAATGCCGGGAGTAATGAGTTATGGACTGACGGGCTGTAACAAGGAGCTTTGTTCATAAAGGTTTCTGCCTGTCTACATGCCAATTATTAGCAAAAAGCGAAAAACTGTACATCTTCAATTTTTATTGATCCACATCATCTAATCTGATCACTTCTGAACAAGCTTTAGTTTCATTACTACTCTCGGTATCAACAAACTGCAAAGAATATGAAGAGATACTTGGGCCAAAAGAAGTATATTATGTCCATCCCTAAAGAATGAAAAATAAATAAGTAAATGCATTTGGTGATGGTGTGTTTTATTTTTTTTTATACTGCAGATTGAATGAATATACACCATTGCTGCCATGGTGCTTTGTCTATTGAAATTAGATTTCAAACAAACCAAAAAGAAAAAAAAAATCAGATTCCAGATTTTTATTTTTGAAATAAAATGTATTGTTACAGTTGTTCAACGCATCTTTGCCCAGGTTAAACACAGTCAGAAAATGTAATCAATGTTTTGTATGTGGCAGTGTATATGTATTAAGTAAGTGAAGTTAGATTTATTGTAATGTTTTTTTTCTGTCTCTTCTGGAGTTTCACCGTCTCTTTTTTTCATAATAAAATGTTAACCTCCAGAAAGGAGAAGGAGGCTATTCGTTTCAACATGAATTGCGTGTCAAGAAATGGGAAGAGCCTGTCAGTCTGGATTATGCCAGCCTTAAGTAATAAGCAGTTCTTGTTGATATCTGTCTGCAGTGTCAGCTGTTTTTGATTAAACCAAATCAAAAGCATTTCACTTTTTTCATAAGCACTTCTTTGGGCATCATTTGATTTTTTTCAGTGTACCGATGACAGTAACAAATAGTGAAAGCCTACTTTGGAGATTTGCAATTTATGTTTTTCAAGTTCAGAATTCAACACTACATGGCGATGCCTAGAAGTTGGAATAATGGCAGGATATTCCATTTCTCCACTGTCTTTTACCATGGCAGTAGAAGTAATTATTAGGGGCGTCGAAATGGGTAGTGGGAGGAGAGCGCTTGGTTTCTGGAATGTGACTACCACCAATTTGAGCATTCATGGATGATGTGACAAACATGACTACAACAGTAGCCTGCACTAATCGGTTATTGGGCAAGTTAACCAATAACATTGACTGGGCATGAATGAAATTCAAGCCTGGTAAATCAAGGAGTGTCTCTCTAGTTAAAAGTACTGGATAAAAGGCTTTACATTAATGGTCAGGCAATACCAAGAGTGTCGGAGAAGCCAGTGAAAAGTCTTGGGAGATGGTATGACGGGGACCTAAAGGACACAGCTCGTGTGGGAGAAGTGTGACAACTAGCAGTAGAAGGGTTGAAGAGCATAGACAGCAGCGCTTTACCTGGCAAACTTAAACTGGTGCTTTTAATTTGGTTTACCGCCAAGGCTGCTGTGGCTACTGACTGTGTACGAGGTTTCCTTGACAACAGTAGAGAAGCTAGAATCAGTTCATACGTCAGGAAATTGTGTGGGACTTTATGGTAAAGGAATACTGCAGCTACCAGTCTCTCCTTTAACAGAGGAGTTTATGTGTGCCAAGGTCCAACTGGAAATGACATTAGTAGATTCACATGATAAATACGTAAGGGAGGCAACACCTGTGTTGAAAACTGGAGGGAAGGAAGTGGGCGGCAAAGGCTACCCTTCGAACCGGTGATATCCATCATGGGGCAAGTTCAGCATGGAAGAGGAGGTCTTGGTCTCAATTCAGCTCCTCCTACATGGCACAAGGCAGCCCCACCTCAATCCTGGAATCTTGTAGTCAACAAGATGCAGAGGTAGGAGGAGAGGATGAGGTGTGTAAATGCAATTTCCCTTGCCAAGCAGGGAGAATAGATGAGATGGGAGAATGTGGAACAGTGCAAGATCGGCTGGCAAGACCTATAGATAATAGAATAGAGCAAGATCGGTTTCCTCATCAGGTCAACATATGGTGTTCTCCCATCACAACGGAACCTAAACCTCTGGGTAGGAGAGGATCTGTCATGTATCTTGTGTTCATCACCAGCAACATTTAAGGCACATTTTGACAGGATGTAAGGTGGGTCTTAGTCAAGGACAGTTTACTTGGTGTCATGACTAGTCACTGCATTGTTTGACCTTGGCATTGGAAGACAAATATAACATGGCCAGTAAGTTGCCACCAGTTCCATCAAAACATTGCATACAAAGGACAACATTCCTCTGTCCAGGAGAGCAGCCCCCAACAAAAGGTATTAAAACCAAGCCTCGTCTAGGAAAACTGGAAGCTGCTAGAGAAAATGCTGGCAGATTCATTGGTCAAGAGTTGTGGCACACAGTGAAGAACTTGTGAAACAGCAGAGAGGAGCAGCAACTGGCTGTGGTTGAGACAGAAAGATTCTGGTTGGGGATTTCAAGTATAATAGAAAAAAAGCAATGTTGATGCACAGATAAGTCAGTTGGGCTAAGCTGAGGTGGGGGACTGTGACAGAGATCGAATGATTCTTAGTGTTCGATCTCTCCCGACCTGCGAGGGCGCTATGTAAAGGGAACAGAGTACTTTGGACTAAATGGCATGACAGTTTATTCTCAGGGTTAGGTGGAAGTCGGCTATCTAGAAGGGGGGCGGAACTACGGTACACAAACTCAGTGATCCGGACGGGAAATGGCATGGCATCCACGGATTGGAGGAGTGGATGAGCACATTAACCAAGGGGTCATGAGTGAGGCTATAAAAAGAGGACACAGTTAAATGATCTGTTCCTTTGTAAATGGTTAGAGAAACCTAAAGGAGAACTTGTGAAAAAAAACTTGAGTGTTGTGTTTGTTTGTTTGTACTGTCTTATGTAAAAACTTTTTGTTATTTAGACTACTAACACGATCCGGAGCTGTAGCCAAAGGCCAGCAGAAAACTGGACACCAGCACTTCCCATATTTCTTGGAGAACTGTATTTGCACCACAAGCACTAATTCACTCATTAAAGAACCTGTGTTTTGTGTTACGTGTGGGTGTGTAGAGGACGGGACTTTTGGTTACGGGTCAAATCCGGGGGTTTATAAATAAAGTGATACATGCCGCTGTATCACTTTACTTCATTATTGTTTACTGTTATTTGCCATCAAGGCTCTGGACAAAATACAATCAGTAAACA
Source organism: Polyodon spathula (assembly GCF_017654505.1). NCBI lineage: Eukaryota > Metazoa > Chordata > Actinopteri > Acipenseriformes > Polyodontidae > Polyodon > Polyodon spathula. The sequence continues at coordinate 10,724,729 of NC_054546.1, read as the reverse complement.
CTCTTGCATATGGATATCGTTGTTTGTCTGTTTCTTCTGCACAGCTGTATTACCTTCCCCTGCACACACTTACCCACTTTGCCACAGGAACGAGGGGGGTGATCCTGGGACGTCACCGTCGAACCCTCTAGAGGTGTTGTGGGACAGAAGTTGCCCACTTGAAGAGATGTACCCTACTCAGCTCAATCCAGACGGTGGGGAGACTGCACTGTGGTTGATCCCTGTAGCCTGCATCGCAGCCGTGTGTGTGCTGATGCACCAGGGAGGCAAAGTAAGCTGATCCCTGAAGCCAGCATTACACTTTAGCCATCAACAACAGGCAGAAGGATATCTACATCATCAGGTGGAAGGAAACAAAAGTGGATCACATTAATTTACTGTAAAGCTACTTCTTAGTTGGTGCTTATCTTGGTGAGAGCCGAGTCTAAAATCAGCATGAATTTTAAACAGCTACTCTCATGTAATGGAAATCATCATCATCATACAAAGTAGTTCTCTATTTAAATCTCCAACAGAAAATCCTATGAAATGTTATTGGCTGATTTAAGCAGGTTTATGGTCAGAAGCTCATCTAAAAAAAAATAACTGCTTTAGTGTGAATACATAACCAAGCACATTCCTATTGGGAGATATTGTGGAAGTGTATTAAAAGGACAAGTGGTATTAAGAGTAAAATTGGGATAATTGTACATTTGTATGTGTACTGTATGCCACCCATTTTATTTTTACCAAACAGAACATGTTATTTAGACTATAAGAACCTAGGAAAAGCCATGTATGTAGGGATTTCTGAACTAGTTATGTTTCTGCATTGTAGAGCCTATATTTTCTTCATGTTGCAGAACTATATTCTAGGATTCCTTTTGTCAAGTTCTGTTTAGGTCTTGTCCAGTTTCACTGCCACAATTGACACACAGCTGTATTCTGTGATTCTTTTGTTAATAATTTCTGTTTCACAAGCCATGTCTTGTTGTTATGCAAAACTGCCCAGATCCATTTTATAGTGTTTAATAAATATCACAATTGCAAGAATTGCACATTTTTTTTAGGCTAAATGTCATCACAGTTGATTTGTTACCTGAAAATGACTTGCAATAAGACACAGATTGTGAAATGCAAACATGAGGGTTCAGCTGCGACATGGGTGTATTTTACAAACTCTGTTTTATTGTAAGTCGTTTTGAAATGTTTCTGTATCTTGGTGTAGTGAATACACCAACTTTGTTTCACTCTTCTGGTTTAATGCAGAATTTTTCAAATGTATAAACAATTTATCCATGAAGTGCTAACAGCAGTGCTGAATTTAGTAGTCCAAGACATTTTGCATTTATGTAACTGTGACTGAGGCCAATCACAGATGCCTATGTAGAGTAGATCTTGAAAACAGACCAAGTATGTTTTATTGATTGCACCAATACCAGAAAAAAAAATAAAAAATCAGTGTGATTTATGTTTGTCATTTTAATAAAGTGGCCTCCATAGACTTTAACTGTTTATTTTTAACACACGTGAATGCAATAAAAAATAAATTTTATTCAGAATACTACTTTGAACACTGCTTCACTGGCTATTTTGCATGTAGGTGTGATACAGTGTAGTGCGGCTTTGTTTTATTGCAGAATCTTTACACTGTGGTTACCTGTAAACAGTGGAACTGACAAGAATAGGTGAACTTTTTGCTATTCTTGAACACAACATTTTCCTGTTAATTACAGTAAGAGAAAAATGGTCAAAGTAGTTCAAATAAATGCAAGGAATAAACAGTGAAGCAGGTTGAATTAATGATAAGTATTGAAAACATTGAATGCTCATCTTGTTTCTTAATTTTGCCCACACTGTTCTCAACCAGCTTTTTACAGTATTAAACCACTTGTATGCATAAAAAAAAATAAAAAATAAACAGTACTTAACCAACAGGCTGCTATGGAGACTAAATATTTGGTAATTGACTGTAGCTCAAATAAAGCATTACTTACCAAGTATTGTAATGAGACTACATCTAAGTAACCAAATTTTATTAAAAATGGCATTGAAATAGGCAGGTGCTAAGTGAGTTTTTCCAGTGCACCTTGGGTAGCACATTCACTTAAGTTATCATGACTTGGTTTGATCCAGGGCTGCAAGTAATTTAACCACCCATTGTACTTCAAGTCTTCTGTTATCAGAATATGTTTTAAACGGATGTTTAGTCTTGCAGAGAAAGAACATGGAAGTAAAGTTAGAGAGAAATTCCTGAGATGTAATCGGTTTTTTGACTTGCTATGACTAGGACTATTAATAGTAAGTTGCTTTTTTTTTTTTTTTTTTTGCTCGTTAAACTTTTGAACTCCTACAGTGCACTACTTCATGAGTGCTTTGCTTGTGGTAAACTTTGTGCTTCCAATTCCCTTTCTTACCAAAGGTTATCAAAATGTCTAACAGTATTTACAGATACTGTCTGTTTTTAGTTTGCTTACCATTCAAAAAATAGCTTCCAGATCTGCAATGTGTTAGTTTTGGTGTCAAGACATTCCAGTATTTAAAGGTTTTCCTGCTGCAGTAATGTGGTCCTCCAATGTAACCAAAGTGGCATCGCCATATTCCATGGATTGAGTGTCTTTTTTCACCCCTCCACATTGGTGACATTGTATGCTTGTGGTATAATGTAATGTGTGTTTAGAAATTTGTGCTAAAAAAAGGAGCACCAATTGACTGCAGGATCAAAGATAAACATCCATTCTTTCTCCAGGTATTGTGTTTAGGAATGGTTAGCTAATTAAGCAGATCAGCTACCATTCACCATATAAGACACGTTTTTGAAGGCTTATTTGGAAAAGGGACAGAAACAGTTCTGTTGGATAAGTGGGCCTGGGGCTGACAAATTGTTTGGGCCCCAAGTTTGAATTGGGCCTTGAAGCTGAGAAGTCATTGACAGGTTCAAATGAGGGACAGGAAGAACCTGTAGGTGGTCTTGGTGTTTGTTCTCTGCTAAAACAGCTGAACGGGTTTAATGGAAACCTCCACACATACTAAAATGTGTTAAAGTAACAGAATTGCAAGATCTCGTCGAGTTAGTTGGTTGACCTACCAAGAAATGCCTGTGAATAAATACACAGTATCCACTTGTTATGAAAATCATATGTTTTATCAGGCTTATATGTGATTTTAATGTAAGCTGAACTTAACTGGTAAAAGTATGACACTTGAGGTTGTGAAAATGATGGTACTTTTGCATTTTCTATTAGCTGGTAACAGTGCAAACATTGGTGAGGTGAATGTTGTCTGTTGCACTTCCAGGCTCACTTTAAAGTTGAGTAAAGAATGGAATGGTGGTGTTGATTAAAATTAAGGTTTTTAATTTAATTGCTGGGTTTGCCTGCTACACCAAGTTATCAGCGAATTACTGTACATATGTGGCATTGTTAGCGGAGGCTTAAATATGAAAATACTAAAGTAGCCTGCCAAAAATGTGAAGGAGTATCCTCTCCAGTACTAGTTACATACGAATCGAAACTTTTCATGCAAATGTAATTTACATTTTGTTTAACTTTTGGAAACAGTTAAAAACAAGATCAGGGTGAACTAACAGGATATATTAATATTTCATTTAAAGATCAGACTGAAAAAGCCATAAACCAAGTTAATTTTTCAGTTTCAGTATGTTCCTGCATTTAACTATTTACATTAACATTATAGTTTATTATTAAATCTTTATATTGTGTTACATATTGGTGCTTAAAAGTGTTTACACTGTGTTTTTTTTTTTTTTTTTTTTTTTTTTTTGCAACTCTGTAATCCACAAACAATTTAACAAAAAAAACACATATAAACTTTAAAAGAAGAGAATTGAGGAATATGCACAAAGTTGAAAAATAAATACCATGTGTTCTGGACATAAGTCCTTCATCAGCTAATGCCACACACAAATATATATATTGCAGTACTTGACTATTTTCAATACCTGAAGCTCAAGACATTCACTAGGCAGAGAATGTGATAGAATGTTTAACACTGACCATTTTACCGTTTGAATCCCCATTTCTCTCTTATAAGTAATGGCCATTTATATTATGGGACTATTGAATTACTCACGGCAGAAATGTAGCTAAAAATATGCTGTAGATTATACTCTAAGACACTGCACAAATCTTATGTAAGAAGTCAGTAAGTGCTGGGCATCAGGGTGTTTTGCTTGATCTTTCAAACTTATAGTTTCATATGCTTTGTCATGGTACAGTAGGACTGTAGTTAGTAATAGAGTCACGGTACCTTTGATGTGGCCTCTGAAATGACTGGGACAAACACATTTGTTTGTCATACAGGAAGTAGTAAGAAGATTTGTTTTAGTAAAGCTCCTCATAACACAAATCAACTGCATCAACATGGCCCACAAGTGAAAACTCAACCTTTTAAAAAATAATTCAATATTGTACCAAATGCTTTCATAGGGTTAACGATAAAGGGGTGAATTTGTTAATGGGTATAGATGGAAATGCATACACAATTATTTATCCATCTGCTAACATGTTTTTAAGAAGGTTATTGCACAAATAAATAATGATTAAATACTGATCACTTCTAATTTGTTTTAATCAGTTTGTTTAATTTAAAGCAAGTATACACAGTGGCAGTATATTAGTTATATTTTTTAAGCATTTGTTGATGCCAGATATTGGGGATTTTGTTTTAATTCGCTTCCATTTTAAAGATTAAGGTAAGGCTAGGATGTTGTAATAATGTTATTGATAAGATTATTAAACAAGAAAAGAAGGAAGTACTAAAGAAAATGGGATTTAAAAATATATACAGTAGATGCCGGTTATCAGCAACCCTGATAAATACAGCTTTCTGTTAACAACATTTTCACGGGAACCAATCCCATCTCATAGACTTTAATGTTCATGGATTTCGGATATTATGCATCTTATAAAGAGCTTTATGATGGTAGTCTACTATGAAAAGGTGCTATATAAAATAAAGATTGATTAATTGATATTAGCAACTGTCTGCCACTTAATGACAACTTTTTTTTTTTTTACAATTTGGCACACACATGAATACATTGCACACACACACATCGCAGCGTCTATTTATGTGTCAGTTTTCACAATGCAGATGTACATTTATTGAGTCTGATTGTCATCATGGTTTCAAAACGTGTAGACCTTTCTATAGCTGGTAAAGTTCGGATTCTGGAGGAACTGTGAAAAAACAATTCCGGGTAGTGGAAAAGTTTGGCATCTCAAAATCGGTTGTATCCCACATTTTGAAATTGGCTGCAAAGCTGCACTTAAAATGATGAGTGATTTTGTAGCTGGAGGTGGCAAATTGTAAAAAACAAACATTAGACAACTACTTCTTTTAAAACGATGCTTCTATATTAAGTGTAAGTACTGTATATCAAGTTTGTTTGCTGTCTTTAAGGATATTGATAGTACTTATGCTTTTGTAGTACTATGTGTTCATTAGTGTTTATTTAACACTAATGAACCAAGATGTATATTTTAGTGCGCTATTTCTACAACTACAGTATGTGTCGTTTTTCCATATACATAATGTAAACTTGAACATGTGACTTTTTGCTTAATAACAAGGTTCGGTTCATAACTTTTTGTTGGGAACAGAGAGGTTGCTAATAAGTGGCATCTACTGTATATACAGTGCCTTGCAAAAGTATTCAGACCCTTCCTGCGGTGTCCCATTTTGTGAAATTACAAAATTATGCATACACATTTTTTTTTAAACTTAATGTTTTATTCAAAACTTGAATGCTCAAACTGAAGATTTCTAAGGGTAAGATACGTTACAGTAAATGTCAGTAAAAACTAAAGAGAAAAAACTGAACTATGTATTCAGACCCGTCAACTCAATATTTCGTGGAAGCACCTTTGCAGCAATTACAGTCTTTTTGGGTAAGTCTCTACCAACTTTGCACACCAGTTTGGTGCAATTTGTGCCCATTCTTCTTGGCAGATTTGACCAAGCTCTCAATTTGCATGGGGATCACTTATGGACAGCAGGTTTCAAGTCTTTCCACAGATTCTCAATAGGATTCAAGTCAGGACTTTGACTGGGCTACTCAGGGACATTCACTTTTATTCTTAAGCCATTCCAGTGTAGCTTTGGCCTTGTGCTTTGGATTTCTCCTGCTGAAAGGTGAATTTTCGCCCCAGTTTTAAGTCTTTAGCAGACTGAAACAACATGGTTTTCCTCTAGTATTTGCCTGTACTTTTGCTCCATCCATTTTTCTTCTACTTCAAAGTGTCATGACTGCAAGCTTTAAAGCAACAAAATGTGAAAACTGAGAGGGTCTGAATACTTTTGCAAGGCACTGTATATAAAAACTTTAAAATTGTTTAATTTAAATTATTTACACACCATAGCAAAATTTAGTTTTTATTTACATTTTCTTAAGCATTTGTGGCCTAATAATTTTTAAATCAGTTGCTCCGAATTATCCGAAGCTGTGTTTTTTCAGTTTAGTGTCTGAATCGAAGTGAGGCTTCTCTTCCAAGATACCTGCCTGAACTACTGACTTTTTTTCCTAGTGTTAGTACAGGAATACACTGGTGGTTGCTGTAAATAAAGATCGCTAAGCTGAAATTTAGTGATCAGACTGCTGTACTTGCTGTAGAACTGTGTAGAGCACTGGGGTCACATGACTTAGAAGTAGTGAGTGGTTGATTCCTGTGATCCTTGTCCATTGTGACAATGTCTGACCAAACAGACTAATGGGAAACCTCAGTCAGACAGAACAAAGCATGGCTGGTCCATGTGATGCCTTCGCTTCTGAGGCACATTGCTCTTTCTTTCTGTTGTCAGAGGGAAAGAGGACTTTGTAAGCTGGACCAGTTCCAGTTTTAATCAAACATTATAGTCACCTACAGCAAGTTGGAGCACTGCCAAAGTCAGTTTGATATAGTGTACCAAGAGGTGGGTAAACAGTTTGTCAGGCTCCGCTTTTAGAGTACTAAGCCTACATGAGGGCTCGCTGACAAAAAGTTGATTCAGTTGTACCGATGGCAAAGCAGACTCTAAATAATAATAAAAAAGCAGGGTTTGGAGGTATGTGTGATTTTCAGAATGTGAATGACATCTGAAAGCGGTTTCAATTCTCTTGTCACCTAGGGAATGGGAGTTACAAATACAACTATAAAGGTTCTCTGCATTCACAAATCACAATGGAACCTGTTATATTAATTAACAAGTGGCTTTAACCAGTTTTAATTTCAATTTATAATGCATATACTGGACCAAAGCAAAGCAGGAGCTGAATCATTTTAAAATCATGATTGAGAATGCAGACCAGTCTGTTTTTATTCAAAGGTATTTATTTAAGGACATGGTAGATATGGTTGCTGAGTAGTGAAACACTTATCCTGTTGTATACCTTTAAGTGCTATAATTTAAACTATACAGAGGCATAATGAGTCCCTGCCACACCCTGCTGTTCACCTTTCTCTAACAGTTCACCTTTTGTGTTAAACCAAGTCCAGAAACAATGCCATTGAGTGCCTATTGACTGCCTCTTTTTTTTTTAAATGGACATTTGTCACAGAGACGGCCGAAGTGGGCGGCAGAACCAGGAAGGAATGAAATACACAGACAGGATCGATGAAGTGAAATGATGGTGGCGCTTGCTTGCACCTGTTTATTGTAAAATAAAACAGTTGATCAAACAGAAACAACAGGACACGGCACTGGTAGCCAAAATAGAGACAAACAAAAACGGACTATACTTAACAAAATGGTGCACGGACAGACACGCTGACAAACATGGTGAGTTTCTAAATAAACAAGTATTGTGCTGGTCCCACCAGCACGCAATAGCAATTGTTGTAAATAGTTTATCCTCCTCTCTCTCCCGTTCTCCACTCACTGAACACCCAACCCCGAGTGGGTGAAAACATGCTGTTTTTATGCAGCTGTACCAAGACTCGATTGCTAATCAATCATTCAATTGGAGTCTCGGTACAGCTGCACGTGAATTAATAAATTGCAATTCCCTGTGCTCACATATTACTTTTTACTTGCACGTGAAGTGCTGTGCAATCCTCATGCCTAAATACAAATATACATTTCTAAACACATGTGAAACAGACCCGTTTATATCCTGTGTACCAACATTTAACACAACAGACGCAACATATAACAGAAAATACACACAGGGGCGGGCACAATTACCTTGTATGGGAGGGTGGCAAGAAAGAAGCCGTTACTTAAAAAGCACCATCTGAAAGCACATCTAGAGTTTACCAGAAAGCATGAGAGTGACCCAGCTGCGATGTGGGAAAAGGTTTTGTGGTCAGATGAGACCAAGATAGAGCTTTTTGGTCAAAATTCAAAGCGCCATGTGTGGCGCAAACCTAACACTGCCCACACACCATCCCTACAGTGAAGTATGGTGGTGGCAGCATCATGCTGTGGGGATGCTTCTCATCAGCAGGGACTGGGCATCTTGTTACAATTGAAGGAAGAATTGATGGAGCAAAATACAGGAAAATACTGCAAGAGAATCTGCTTCAGTCTGCTAAAAAACTGAAGCTTGGAAGGAAATTCACCTTTCAGCAGGACAATGATCCCAAGCAGAAGGCCAAAGCCACATTGGAGTGGCTCAAGAACAAAAAGGTGAATGTCCTACAGTGGCCTAGTCAAAGTCCTGATCTCAGTCCCATTGAGAATCTGTGGCACTATTTGAAAATTGCAGTCCACAAGCGTTGTCCAACAACCTGGAGCAAATCTGCCAAGAAGAATGGGCCAAAATCACTTCTGACACTGTGTGCAAAGCTGGTACATACTTACCCCAAAAGACTTAAAGCTGTTATTGCAGCAAAAGGTGGCTCTACCAAATATTAATGTGTGGGGGTTGAATACTTATGCAAGGAAGATATTTCAGTTTTTTTTTATTTTTCTTAAAAATATTTCCCAACATAAAACCAGTGTCACCTTACAATAATTGATTTTGAGTTTGTGTTTTAAAATAAAATATCAAACAGAACGAAATTTCAATGTACCATTTGTAATTCAGTAATATGAGAGAATTGGTCAGGGGTCTGAATACTTTTGCAAGGCACTGTATGTATATGTGTATGTGTATGTATATATATATATATATATATATATATATATATATATATATATATATATATATATATATATATATATATATATATATATATATATATATATATATATATATATATATATATATATATATATATATATATATTATAAATCACACACACACACACACACACACACATATATATATATATTATAGATATAGATATATATAGATATAGATATAGAATGTATGTGTTTTGTTGATAGTTCTGAGAGAGTACAGCATTTTAAAATGGAATTTATTACCTCTTATTGGCATTAGCACAACAAGTGGTTGAAAATGCTACAAAAGCAGCATGTTTTATGATTGGTCAATATGTAAGCTGTTATGTTAGGTGTTACAAATCTGCAGCAAACTATAATTTCTTTGAGAAAGGCAGAAATTCTTCGTGCCAGAATATCCATGGTACTGCTCCTGCTGTGTTTGTTTTTTGTTCTGTTTGCCAACAGGTCTGCATCTCAAGAACATTTATCAGTGTTAGCATTAGGAAATTCAGACATGGGAGACCATTCATTCTACATGCTTAATTAGACAGGTTTATTGGTTTCATTAAAACTAATTCCATTAATGCAGTCCAAAACTGACCTCAGAATTCCAGTATAAAATAAGTGGGAAAGGGATAAACAAAAAAAGTCTTTGATTTGCTGAGAGACGCAGACCTAAATGTGTCCATTTTCCAGTGGAAACGTTTTTTTTTAACTGTGCTTGAAACTTTTAAGCTCAAGACTATCACACCCATACCTCAGGTAAAGGGTTATTTTAAAAATAAATATTATACTTGCATACAGCAGTATGTATTGCATATGGGTTGTGCATGAATGCTGTTTTGGATTTTCTTTTAATTCTCTTCCATTTGAAGTTTAAGGTAAGGTTAGGGTTGAAATGTTGTGATAATGTTATTCATAACATTATTACAACATTGAAAAGAAGGAAGCACCAAAAACAATGGTATAATGAGATTTAAAAATACCATGTATTTTTCAAAATCAGGAGAATATTTACAAGGTTCTGCCCTATCCCCCAGATAGATTGTACATTAAAAAGAGGTGCCTATGTAGATATCTGCCAGTCCACAGCAGTTTTCAGTTCTTCAGAGGTTTAACATGAGTAGGCTATAACATCTGTTAGTTTTTGAAAATGTGTCTAGTGCCAGAATAAGCTTCAAATTAAATCATTTTTCCCCCTGGAAACAGATTGTTTGAAAACCAGAAAAAAGAAAAAAAAGGTGATCTGTTCAGTAAACAGGTCTGTGTAATTTTAGGGATTGGTCCATTTAGGGGCTTTGTCATTACATCCAAATACTAAGCATAGTTTTCCATGACAAGTCGTTACATGACAGTATTAAAGGCTATTCACACTGTAGGGTTTATTCGCTGTGTTTTTTTTACGCCTGACATTTCGCTGCTATTTTTGTATTCAGACTTGCACGTCAAATATCACAGGCAAGATGGGGGAACGTCTGATCATGGTAGTGCAAAACATCTTGTTCTTTATGATAAGCAGCACAAGAAATATCTCGAAGAATACAAACAGAAAATATGAGAATCGGAAAGTAAGCACTTTTGGTACATTTAAAATATGCACACCTATTTTGACTACAGTTTTTTGTTAAATGTCTGGGTGTAGCTAGAGATACCTCAGTCCATTATTACATATATTTGACGCACGGAGATGCCCATCTGTGGCAGTGTGCCCTGTCCATGTGTGGATTTTGTGTTATGTGTTGCATGTGGTTTCTTAATGTTGGTGTATAGGTATTGGTGCATGGGATATAAATGAGTCTGCGTAGCACAAGTGAATTAAAATATAGTTGTATTTAAGCACCGAGATTGCATAATCACTTCACGTGCAGATAAAGTATGTGAGCACGGGACAGCGCAGATTAGTTAAAGTACTTGGATTCAAGTGAATAATTAATTGGTAATTGAATCCCGGCATAACAGTATATATAGATGCACGTTTTACTCACTCAGGGTTGTTTGTTCATATTGAAGGAACGGGAGAGAGTGAGGCGTTAAAGACAATAATAATAATAACAACTGCTACGAGTGCTGGAAGCACCAGCACCGTACTTATTTTGTGTTTAGTGTTCATGCCTTGATTGTTAGAGTCTGTTCGTCTTGTTTGTCTTTTAATTTGGCCTCAAATGTCATGCGTTGTTTAATAAACACACTGAGCGCTGCAGCATCTCAGTTTCACCTGCCAGTACTGTCTGCCTGTGTTGCTTCCTGAACCTGACGCCACCAACCACACGCACCACTCAAGCCATCCGTGACACCATCCTATACGGTATGTTATGGTAGTGAAGGAGAAATAAATAAATAACACATCCGAATGCATCAAAATGATTGTGTTTGGCAGTCCTGTCTGTACTTCAGATTTTGTTTAAACAGTGTTTTTGTTGCCAATAACATTATTTGAGATTGTTTAAAACTAACAGACTGTTCTATACACATACACACACGTTTTGTGTGGATCTTTCTTTCTCTTCTTCGGAGCAATAACCATACGGCAACTTGCACCCTACCCATGTTGCCTTCAGATTATAGGGTGGTGATCGCTGTGTTTGTCGTCCAAAAATCGAACCTGTTTTTTTTCTCCCCCTCAGTGAATTTTGCTTAGGTTCCATAGAAAACCCGGCGAATAAACACTATAGTGTGAATAGCCCTTTAAGGTGACAAATATTAGGTGTTGTAAATTATACAAAGCATCCGTTCAGTCAGAGGGGGAAAAGGGTCATCTTTGCCTGGAACAAAAAAAAAAATTGGCAATCTTCTTTTGAAGATGTAGAGACTTTTAATGAATTTAAGTAACAAACAAAAAACAGTTCTATGCTGTTTTTAAGTTTATAATTACTTTCTTCTCCATACATTGTACTGTAAATAAAATACCCCAAAAAAAAACATGACTGTATTTTACAAGTTGATGAGAACTGATGACCGACCACAAAACGTGCACAAATTATGCTGATAACAAATAACAAACTTTACGGTTGCTACGCTTCATTGAAAATACTCAAGTACCCAAATCTCTTAGTTTCAAACATAATTAGTAAATTTGTTTACTTTTACAGGATCGACGTACAGTATACTGTCTACAATGCCTTCTGACTCGGAAAGTAGTGGCTCTCTCAGCAGCATTGGTGAGTACAAAAGAAAAAATCTTCAGTGATAAACATGAACATTGCCCTGTTCATAGAAGTAATATAAAAATATTGATGTGTGCATATGCTGTTAGTTATGTGTCTATTTTGCTTTCACATATTTCACTAAAATGTTTAAGTAATGTTACTTTGCACAGAAATCTTATTTTTTATACTGTAATGTCTCTTTTAACTTACATTTTGTCTTTCCTCACCAACTAACTTATAGAAAAGCATCAAACCAATGTTAACGTGTCATTGTTTTTTCAGCTCTGTGTAACGGTTATTGTAAATGCATATTGTGTTTGTATATTTTGATATACAAACACAATATGCTGGCTGTTATCTATCTATTTGTACTGTAAGTAAATATGTCACAAGTTAATGAGAACAGTGAAGGCATTTGTACTTTTGCAAAGAACACTGCTTACATGAAGGCTGGCCAAAAGAGACGACTTGCATACTGATTGGTTTTTGTGTTTTGATTGGGGTTGAATCGTCATGGTTATATAAGACAGTGAGGATGCCAGGCTTTTCTTCAGTTGTATTTAATTTATCCTAGCAGATCTAGTAAACACAGGTATGTTACTTTAACAAGACTTGAGGAGAACAACATTTAGGAAATATACAGGATTTGCAACACTTGGACTTGCGGAGAAGAACATGAAACTGCTTGGCAGATCCTGGGCCTATAAAGGGAGGCTGGTTTCAGAGCAGTATATGTCCAGTCTCCCATAAAAAGAACTAGAAGCATTTCCTATTGACTGTGCTCTACATATAACTGACAATTAGGGTAGGCAATTGTGTGGTTAAAGTTAGGCCCTTCCGTTTTCTACAGTTAAGGTGTGTGCGTGCGTGCGTGGGTGCGTGCGTGCGTGTTGGTGATGGAGGGCCAGTTTCCACAGGTTGCATGGGATGTGGGGCTGCACAAGAAAATCTACCACTCAAGAAACCGAAATATGTCCCAAATTAGGCCTTTTTTTATTTCCTATACATTTTTGTATTTAAAATTAGTGTGTTACTACCACTGCAACACCAGCAGCTTTGAAATATATTTGTATTTTGTCCTGTGTCTTGGTGCCACAAAAGGCTTAGGTTTGAGCACCAATATCATGCTGTCACATCTTACATTGTGCTGGTCACAACAATTAAATAAGGTAATACCAAAATAGATACTCTTCAAACTATACCAATTAAACTCTTCTTCAGTAGTGAGGCAGAATGCATCTTACAAATAGTCATACAAATAGTTTGAGATGTCCAAAGTTCGAAGTAAACAAATTATGTAAATTGGCCCATGGTGTGGACATTTAGAGCTATTTCCATAGTAAATGTGCAGAAGTAAAACACAGATATTACTGTATTTTACCTTGAGGTTTTTATTTATTTTTTCTTTCTGAATACAATGAACTAGTCACACATTTCTGTTTAAAGTGCAGCATTAATTATTCATAAATTATCTACCATTACATTGGCGCTTTTTATGCAATGACATACGATTGCTACTTAACATCCTACTAGCTACTGTACTGTAGCCTAACTGTAATCTTATCCAGAAGCATTGTGAGGGCCGCACCAAACGTCCTCGTGGGCTGCAATTGGCCCGTGGGCCGCACTTTGGGAACCCCTGCTCTAAATCATTTGAAGATATCTAAAATAAATTTAGAGATATCTCAAATTTATTTCCAGATATCTTTAAATGGAGTGTTAAATGAGATATCTAAAATGCATTTTCAGATATCTCCTAAATCATTTTCGGATATCTCTAAATAAATTCCTGTTCATTTAAAGGTATTTCTAAATTATTATCATACAGCATTTTCACAATATTTCCCAGGACAGTTAAGAATGAATATTGGTATGATAAAATAGTATTGAAAGCCGTGGTCAGCTCCCTCTACCACTTTGATTGAGGATCTGTGTTGATCTAGTCTATCGGTACCCCCCTGCTCAAGTTAAAGAGATGTCTCTGTTCGTCTTGTTGACTGAGCCTTGCTTGCTGACATGTACTATTTTAGTTTTCCAAAACATATTCACATTTTAAGAATTTGCAATAACAGGTACGACTGGCAAGCCCTCATCCCCTCCTCCAGTGCTGATAGATAACAGGCAGATGAGTGACAAGTTGGAGACCATCCTGTTCCAGTTGAGACAGGTCACTCGGGAAAGGGACGAACTGCGCAAAAGACTTGCACTTTCTTCTCCTGGCACCACCTTTGACGACTGTAGGTGAGTAATGCTGAGCAGTGGGCATGATTTTAGTACAGTATGGATACAAGTCTTGATCTGTTCTTGAAAGTAGGCAGCTAGACTTTTGCACATGGGGTGATTTGTCGACCGGATGATACTCAATGAAAATGGAGTGAAAATGAAAGCTTGTGATAAACTGCCTCTAATGAGTAGTACAGCTGTGTGTAAGTCACAATTAAATAGTGTCTCTTGAGACTGCACTTTGATGTAAATATATTTCTTAATTACAGACTTTATAAATGCATTGTACTTTTGAAGTGAATGTTCCTTAAAAACTGAGAAACCACTACATTGTGTAGTTAACAAAAGCTTCAAAAATTGTATTTAAATGTTTTAATTTTAAAAAGGCCCTTTTTAGAGGTTTGCAGTCAATCTGAGTATTAAGTTCATACCAGTTAAGTACCATACCAGGAGAAGTTGAACGGAAGTGTTTGCTCACATATGTACTTAGTGGTGCCAGGCTGCATTACTCTTTCCTTTAAATTATATCTATAATTTAGTTGTGCATTTGGATTTTAAACAAGAGGGTGTAATGAGGAAAACGAATGAAGCTCTTAAGTCTCGGCCACCTCGTAATGTTTATTTCACTACCTGTGTTTTCTGTCTCGGGCAGGCCCAATTCCAAACCAAGTCATGATTATGAACGTCTCAAGATGCAGTGCATGAAGGCCATGGCAGACCTGCAGTCTCTGCAGAACCAGCACACCAAGACACTAAAGAGATGCGAGGAGGCAGTCAAAGAGGCAGATTTCTACCAGTAAGTACAGTAGCATATATTAAATCAGTCAATTCCTTTATTAAAACAGTTGAGAACAAGTTCTCATTTGCAACAGTGGCCTGGCCAAGAAGGCTTAAACTGCAGCCCAAACATAGTGTTCTTTGGCAGTATTTTTGTGCTGTATTTGTCCTCCGTACGTGTCTATGTAGTAAATTTAAAGCTGAAATTGAACCTGGTTTCCTGCCAGGCTGTCTCCCAATCCATGTTATCTTATGACCTGAGACTACAATGGAGCTGAATATGACGTGTTACCTGTTTGAACCATCACCTGTTTTCATAATAAGTTTGTTCTATGGTAATTGGAAGGCACCCATCTTTTTTTTCTTTCCCCAGGCTCGTTTCTTCAGTCTTTTATTTATTAGAAATTAGTTGTTTTAATATTTTATTGGTGTCTGCAATATTCAGCTGTGTGAATCAATGATCCATATTTTTCAGTTTTTTTGTTTGGATTAAAAAAATAAATAAGAAGAATTCAATAATCAACAGATAACCACAAATGCCAAATGTATCTCTGAGCATTTGAAATGGCCTCAGGAGGGAAGGTTAAAGGATCAGCCAACACTCACCAGGCAGCTGGGTTCTGCTGGCGTGACAAAAAATCTGTCAGAGACATTCATGACAATTTGTTTTTTTCTTTCTTTTTTTTTCTCTTAAAACAATCAAGCGCTGTATGGTGAGCACAATAGCTACCATGAATACATTTACTGTATCGTTGGTGTCTGCTGCAATTGAATGTTTTTCTTGTCCTATTCAGAGGTTACATCAGGATACTGGATAATCAGTTTGGATCATCAGCCAGAGCTCTGATGGAAACTATAGGGAGGATTTAAATAGTAATTCAATAAGTTATATCCTGATAATTGAATTCTGCTGCAATTGCTTTGTTGGTACATAATAATAATTCTTCTTAAAGTTTACTGTAGTGCCACATTTTATATTCTACATAAATCAAATAAACAAATAAAATTGAGTCACATTTAAAGGTTCCTCTTGTGATAGTATAAAAAATTGTCTCTTTTTGATATTTATAGAATATTTCTACTGTTACCGTAAAATATATAATAATATATATACGTTTTCCAATTGTAAACACTTTTCCAATTGTAAATCTAGTAATTTAAGGGTTGTCTAAAAAAGATTATCAATTAAAATTTACACCATGTGATTATACAAAAATTTTGTCAATACACGTGCAGTATCGAACTCGTTTTTTTCAGAATAATAATAATAATAAAATAAACTTAAGTATTTAATGAAACAAGAAAGCTTTTTATAAATTGAAAAATGGCAGTGGCCTTTATGACTGGAATGAGAAAACTATACAAAACCAGAAGGTATATATAAAATACATTATAGTTAGACATACCAAAATGTGCATTGTTTTGAAATGGCTGCACTGCTTGGTGCGTTGTTAGGTCGGAGGCAGAGCAGAGCTGTGTGGTAATGCAAACCTGAAGTGTCTTATGATTTGTAAAATGGCCCATTCCAGTTGAACAATGGTGCTTAAAGTGGGGGGTGCCAGAGGGTTCAGGGTTTTTTTTAATTTAATACAAAAAAAACACTCCCCCCCCCCCCCCCAGTTACAGCACACATCTTAACCTAGTCTATACTGTATAACGGGCAGATGCTTTATTGTCTATTTTGATTGGGTTGCCAATAATACTTCCACCAATCAGAGGGTTGTATACAGTACAGGTAGCGATCCTGCTCTCTGTCAGACTGATATTAATAACATTAAGAAGCGCTGGACAAGAGAAATAATGTGTCAGATGTGAAAGTGGATATGACAGTGGAAGTGATCAAGCCGATTTGCTTGAAAACATTAAAAGTAGGCCGGGCATTTCCATCAGTGGATTTAAAAAATGTGGAACTGATGATGCGATCAGAAACCCAGAGGCAGTATAAACTGCCTGCTAGTAGGACTGTTCTTTTTTATTTTAAGCATTTAAAGCATTGATCGTCTGTAACAAAATATTAATCCAGGTATTGCAAAGTCCAGAAACAAAACAAAATAAAATGTTTTGCTCCATATAAAACTGAAGTGATTTTGGTCTATTAACCAGTTTTAAATGATTTCGAAGCAAGAAAAAGCATTTTCGTTTGGGCTTTATTGTTAAAGATTTCACATGTGGCAGTACTGCCCTACAATTACTGCATGGCAGTACTGTGATTCTGTGTCATGTTGTGAACCATTGTTTTAAAACTGAGAGACAGTAAATGCTTTCATCCAAAAGTTTACTGGTTGTTAAAATTAAGGACCATATAAGAACTATAAATACTGTAACTGATTAGAAGGCCTTCTTTGTTGTTCTCCAGGCTGCTGCAGTTACATTGTAAGATGCTATAATGAGTTACTGTAAATGAGATACTGTTTTAGCAGACATGTTTTTAAATGTTTGTGGAATTAAAATTTTTTTGTGAATGTGCTGTGAAAAAAAAATCCCCCAATGTATAAATCCGGCGAATTTAATACCAGCCAAAATTTCCTGTTGTACGGTATATATTAACTTAAAACCAATCTTTATGCTGACTGACACCTCCAGGCATGTCAAAGTGTGTAGATGGCACTGTGCATTTGACTGGTACCTTTTAAACTTCTATATTTTTGGATGAAGTCAGCCGCCATCTGGTAATATATGTTGTTTATCAGCTTACCATATTGTAAGTGTTGGACACAGTCGGTAAACTGTAATTTACAGTGTTAAGATTGCTCTTATTATGATGGATCGGTGGCTGGTTTGTGCAAAAAATACCCAACCCCTCACCCCCCCAAAACAAACAAACAAACAAAAAACATAACAGCAGTGATGTACTGAGAACCCACAGGCATGTTGGATTTTTTTTTACCAGTGTATATGTGTGTGTATGTGTGTTGAGGGGGATGGGAAGGGGGAGGGCATCAAGTACCACAGACAAGAGGAAGGGGGAGTGGCCCCAAAAGTTTAAGAACCGCTGCAGTAGAAGAAAGTCCAAGTTTGGTGATTAGAGATCCCATAAGTATGCACCACCAGTGTTTTGAATCCTGTTAAGTCAATTGGAGTGCTCTCTTCACACAAGCCGTATTCTAATTGGGCTTCGAGAAACATGAAAGGCGTTGATGAACTGAAAATGCCTGACTTTTTTTTTTGGCTGACTTACCCTTGATTTACCTTGTAAATGAACCAAGTGCACCATGATGCAAGAGGTTCCTTTTTGTTTTGACAGCATGTTGCACAGCCGCCTTTTAAGTGACCAGTCCCAGCTGAAGGAGGAGATGGATTCCATAAAGAAAGAGAGTTCCCAGTTAGTACGGGAACACAACCACCTCAAACAGAGCTGTGAGGAGCTCAAGAGACTGCACGACGAGGACCAGAAGGAGGTCACTGACCTGAGGATCCAGCAACAACAGGTACAGTGTTTAATATCTTAAATGCATGTAAGAGTGAACTTGTTTTTAGACTTGCAGAAATGTGTAGACCGTAACATTCTCCCTGTGTATAGCGTGCATGACTGAGTAGTCTAAGGTTATGTCTCTTGTAAAAGTCTCACCCCTGTATAATTCTCCATCTCAAATACCATATAGAATGCTGAACCAAGTATACAGCTCAATCTGTATATACAGCAACAACCTGGGATTCATGTAAAATGTGTAAAAGGGTGCAGTTGATATGAAAATGACAGTATTTAGATCGTTTGTAATCGGCCAGAATGCTGTTAGTTGCTGTTTTTTACAACACATTTGCTTAACTCTTATTAGCATTAGCAGCAGAAGGTAACCATTGTTCTATATTTCAAAATGAAGTATAACAAGGAAGAACCAAATGATCTTCAATAAAATAGGTTTAAAACACTAAAAAATTAAAAAAAACGAATCTGAATTCTGATTCTTCATGTCCCAAAGCTAGTTTAACATTGATCACAAAACATAACATGCATCAGATCTCTCAAAACAGCTAGTTTTGGTTTCAAGTGTCCTGGGCATATTGTAAAAATAGAATTTGACTTGGTAAGCGTGTGTGAAAAATAATATGGTATAATTTTGGTGCAATATTATGGAGGTGTTCAAAGGCATATTTAAATACGGGTTTAATTCTATTTTAAATTAATGCGTATTAAATGCAGTTCATTCGTTTAATTAAAAACCATGTCAGTTTCATGAGTGCACCACTGCCTCGTTTATCATTTGCTCACCATCTCCGAATATTACTTGCATTGCTTAAAGAGACTTGCGGTACTTGTCCTATTCAGTTTGGACTGATAGTAAAATATGACTAATTCACTTTAGTGCTAATGACAGTGAAAGGTTAAAAGAGTGATTGAATCAGCCCTATTTTTTCAGGTTCACAGCCTCTATTCAGTTAGAACAAAGCTGCTTGTTTGATTAATGTTTTTAAAGTTCAGAACAGAACAAGAAAGCTTTGTAGGGGTGAAAGAATGAACCATTTTGAACTCTATGTAGCAGTTTGGTTGTCGCATCCCCCAGGGGGGTAGTTTTTACTAGAACAATTCATGGACTAAGAAGAAAGACAAATGACAAGTTGCAAAACGGTCTTTTTGGAACTGTTGTCACAGAAAAATGTGAAGCTTGCAACAACAGAATAAAAACAAATCTTGACCAGGAAGGTTTTTTTTTTGTATCTTTTTTGTTTGAGTGTGAATATTGAAACCCATGTGTCAAGTTTAAGTGAAATTGTGTGTCTTTAACAGCAGGGACTCTGCAAACAGTGAAGTCACTTGATAGACCTAAAGGTCAAAGCAAACCACCAAAGTCAGGGACTGTCCTTTTTGTATTCCCTACCAGCTAAAAGCAGTGAAATCCCCTTTTTAAGTCGGTATCCAGAGATATGAAAGGGCTGAACAAATTCTAAAGGCTTTCTGTTCACTTTTTTCAGTACGATGCAAAACTAATTTCATGTATCAGCATTTTGTTTTGGTAGATTGAAAGTGTTAAATCAGTGTTTTAAAAGAACATGTTTTCTCTTAAAAGGCCACATTTTACGTGGACAGCAAACCAAAGCTGTCATTTGTTTATTCACCAGTGACCATAAATCCTAGTAAGACTTGTGAATTTCGGACAAATTTCCTTTCAATTTCAATTTGACTATCAGTTGCAGTTGCTGGATATTAACATTTAGACTAAAGCTTCCACTGAGGGGTGCTTCTTAGTAATTCTCGTTCTGCCTCTACTCCTTCAACCATTTTTTTTGGTTTTTGAATTATAAACACTTGAGATATTGGCTTCATACTCTATTCTCAATGTCAAGTACAGTCATGGTTTTCATGCAAGAAAAATCAACCATTTTTTGGCAGGATGTTGCCACAGCAGCGTCTTGCACTCATTTATGTGAGGTACTTGCTTCAAATTTGAAAGGTTCACACTGGATGCTCCATTTGTTGGCGATCATAACATTGACCTACCTTAATATGGCTGCAATACTGGGGCCATGTGACTTTTTTTCTGGGTCTGCAGAACACATTTCTTACTGTACCATAACACTGTTGCAAGTTCCTTGTCATTCTTCTGTAGATCATTTAGGTTTATAGACTTTATGTTCACCTTAGTGATGTCTATTTAATGTGCACCCCAACAGTAAATGCCCATTGCTGCAAAAAAGGCAAAAAAGTGGTGTCTAATACCAGCTTCACAGGGAGTTAATCCACATGTTGGTGGCAGTACAATAAGCTACACACAATTCAAAGTAAATACATTTAGTAAAACTAATCTACAGGAAAATATACCACTTCTTAGGTTAAGAATTAGTATCTGACTTCACAAGTTTATGTAAAAAAATGTTTTTTAGAAGATCCTTGATGCTTTAAGGTGGTTGTGTTATATTGCCATCTACTGGCGTAACTGTTTAAATCAAATTGAATGGCAATTTTAGGAAACCGTGCACAGCTATGGGTATGGTAAGGGCTATTGTGTCATGTTAATGGCATTTATTTATTAATCTTAACACCCAAAGAAAATAATTAATGGTATTGAAAGCTAGTGCTTTTTATGTACATATTCAGCTGATCCTTTTGTAAGGTATCACCAAAAACTTTTGCACTAATATTGTAGGACTTGTGTGGTATTGTTTTACAAACAGGACAAGTTGTGATGGTCCATTTATGAGAATATAAATAGTTCATGGTTTTCATGCTTTTCAAAACTTTGCCTTAGGCACAGCAGTAACAATGACTGACATCTAAGCTCCTTATAAAGAATAGAGGCATTCAAGTTTAAAAATATAAGCCCCGTTATTTGCCGTATAAACAAATCGGTAAGGAATATTATCTGAACTATATATCTGTGTATAACACTGCAGCATTCCAGTTACCCTAATGTCCTGTTTATCTGTGATATGCTCTTTGTACATTTAACATTTAGATATATCAACAAAACAAAGGTGTAAAGAAGGGTTTAGCGCTAATACCTACTCCTGTTAAGAGCCGGTGATGTATTTTACATGCATACTTTCCACTGGAGCGTGTCTTGCTGCAAAGTGCTAAAGGGACGTTGGGTTTTCTTTAGATGTTGAGGGAGAATGGGTCATCAGAGATGCTTAACAAGCTGTACGACACTGCCATGGAAAAGCTGGAGGGTGTAAAGAAAGACTATGATGCACTAAGAAAACGGTACAACGAGAAGATCGCCAACCACAACACGGATCTAAGTCGGCTGGAGCAGGCTGAGGAGGACAATCAGCGGCTTCAGAAACAGCTTGACATGATAATGAAACAGAGAGACGCGGCTATACACTACCAACAGCAGTATTCTTCATCACTAAGAAGGTACCAGAACTGTAAAATAAACACTCAGTTGTAAGCTATGTAGAGAGACTCAATAAAAACTGCTAGAATTCTTTGACAAACGGGTCGATGAGAAGTCTTTGTTGCTGTTACTGGTAACTTTATTCAAGAATCGCCTATAGAACTGATATTGAAGTTGTCAACTGTTTGTCAAAGAATTGTAGTAGTTTTTAAAAAATATTTCTACATTAAAAATTGGTTGCAAAAATAAAAAAAGATTGGGTAAGTAAGAAACCAGAATTGTCACGTTGACAGTAGAGTTGTTTTTTTTTCCCCACTCAAACACCAGAAATATACGTAGAAAAAAAAATTCTAGGACATGCTCAGATTTAGTAATGTTCTATTTATAGAACAGTGGGAACAATTTCCATTTTCCACACATAATCGTATTAATCCAGGTCTTTCACATTTGCCACAGTGTCAGTTCAGGAATGGGTAGTCTAATAGCAGAGAGCAATTATCTCCTAGACTTGCCTGAAATTGAATTGACACCTGTGAAAATAGGGGCATTTACCCAGTTTAAGAAGTGTTTTTGGATTATGTTGTCATCCTACATAGGAATACATTGTTGAATTATTATTATTATTTATTTAATTTATTTATTTATTTATTTATTTATTTGGTGAATAGTGTGAGAGAGCAATGTATTTTGTCTACTTTGTGGACAAACTTTTAATATTGTAAGCCCTGAATAATTGTATTTATTTAACTTAATTAAATGAGGAAGCAGTGCATCAAACTGTTACAGCAGAATGTAGAAAGTACATGTAAATTAGTGTCTTGCATACCTGGCAAAATTTAAACCTGATCACCTAGATTTAACTTGCAGTTATTTTTAGATACCATTAGATAACATTTTGGACAAGTCTTAGTTTTTAATGAAAAACTGCATGGGTATTTATGAGATTCTATTCTACATACTGTGGATGTAGATTATGGTGACCTCTTTTAGGATCATACCAACATCAACAATGTGTTATTTCTATCCTTGACAGGGGGTTTGTGAAAATGATCATGTGGCACTCAATAACTTATTCCTATATTTTATATGTTCTAGATTTGACTCAATTCAGCAAGAGTTAACCAAGACCACGGCACAGAATAAAGAATTGCAAAGGGAAATGGAGCGGTTCCAGTCCGAGGCGACACGATACAAAACTCTTCAGCTGAAAGCAGTGAAGGATTCTGAGAAATACAAAGAAGAGCGGGACTCTGTGTTTAATGAATACCGCCTCATTATGAGCGAGAGAGACCAGGTCATCAAAGAGGTGGATAAGCTACAAACTGAGCTAGAGGCAGCCGAAGCGAAACTTAAGAACACCTCCTGTGAAAGAAAAGTAGCCAGCGAGGAAATGGAAGCACTTCGACAGGTATGGCTTGAATCGGCAGAGCAATCCATTGTAGCTTAAATGATAATACTCAATTAGTCCCAATGTCAGTCTTTCAGCCTGCAGTAGCTTTAAACAAAAACAAAAAAACGACCATACTATAACCAACTACTTTTTGTCTTTTTTGTCTTGCATGGAAATAAGTACAGGGGCATACTCAGAGCTAGGAAAAGTAAACTGGTATTTTGTTTTGCAGTGAGTTTATTTTCCTTGACCCGCAGTGTTGAAAGAGTTAATATCAGTGCACTGCCCTGTAGTGAACTATTTTGATTTTCAGTTATTTCTAAAAAGCTTTCCTCTTCATATGTTAAGGAGCTGAATTCGGCATTAGTGGAGCGAGATTGTGCAATTTGTGAGAGGAACGAGTTACTAGAAAAATACTGCCATGAAGTGAAGGACAAGACCGAGGCCCAAAAGGAGCTTCACCAAGCTTGTAAAGACATTGAAACTGTGAAAGAAGAGCGAGATGTGGCCAGGAAAGAGAGGACAGAAGCCATCACCCAGAGGGACCAGCTGCTGAGGGAGTATTACCAAGCCAGACAGGTTAGCAACGTTTCATACCTGTCTTTTAAAATTGTTACATTCTTTAACCACCCAACGTTCATGAAGGTGCTTCCTTTATTGCCTCAATGTGAAATAACTTCTTTCTGAAAAAGTAGAGTGAACAGAAGACCCGGCTATGGAGGAATGTAGTAAACAGACACCAAGGTTAACATTTGAGAGTGCAATTAAACTTGATTGCCAGACACTGCCGCTTCGCTTTGCACAATGTGTGCAGACTGTGTGGCTACTGGCTCCCTGTCTGGAGTGCTGTTTGCTATTTTTAAAATCTGAGTATTTATGTTCCAACTTAATTCCCTTCCCCCATCGGTCTGCCTAGCAGTGACACCTGCTGGGATAGATCGGTGTGGAGCAGCTGTAAATTCACACCCAGCAAGTCAAGTCAAATTAATTTAAGCCACCATCTGTCATTGCCAGTGAGTTCTGGTCTAGATTGACCCTCACCATCAAAATGGCATATTTATTGCTTGGGGACCTAGTAGATAATAATTTTATATCAGTGATGCTTGAAGTTAATTTAATCCGAAGCAGATTTGCACCCAGAACCCCACAAAAGCTCTCTTATGAGTCCCTGGTAATTCAAGTAGGGTGAGTCATGTGATCAGGATCTGGCAAGGTCAAATGCCTGATTTTAATAATTCACAGTTGCAAGTATTACTTGGTATTAATAAATAATAGCAGTAACTGTTAGAAAGGCAGGTGAACAAATTCATTGCAGAGCCAAACAGCTTGTTGTTTTATGATATTCAGTGTTGCCCTCTAGTGTTTCATTGTGATATTGTATGTCAGTGTAATGCCACCGTGTCATAAATCACAATTTTCTTTTTACTCCGAGTGCATAAGATTTAAAATTTGGTACTGGGTTAATGAAATGTAAGTTATTTAAATTGGTATAGAGGACATCAAGAAAACATTTTTAACACATCTATTTTTTTTTTTTTATTATTATTATTTTTTTCAAACCTTTAGAAGCAAGATTCTGCCACAATGGACATGGAAAGAGCGAATAAAGAAATTGAGGTGCTCAGGAAGCAGTATGAGGCCATGGCCCAGGAAATGAAGGAGGCTGTGCAGGAGGCAGAAGTGGCCAAGTGCCGGAGAGACTGGGCCTTCCAAGAACGGGACAAGATTGTGGCAGAAAGAGAAAGCATAAGGTGGTGTTTTTTTTATTTTTTATTTTTTTAACCTAGTTTCACAAAAGGAAAAAATAAACATCAATATTGAAAATAAACTATTTATGTTTTGAAATAGTATGACCAATAGTATTTATTTTTTAGTACCAAATGGATTGAACTGTATCCAGTTCTTAACTCTCAACATTACAGTAAAACACAAACTCAACTCAGAACTGCAGACTACTCTAATAATGTAGGAAAGATTCATTATACTACGGTAGTCCTTTAATTATGTATGTATTTAAATAACTATAGTATTATCTCTGTGGAGTATACAAGTTAACCACATGAGTTGTGTTGTGATGACGTTGTTGTTGTTTTATTGAGCTCCGAGTGATTTACCTTAATCATATACTTTATAAAACATATTAGCAACATGTCCTGCTGCGCATTCATGAGAATGTTCTGTTGTATTGCTGTCTCTTTCCTCTAGAACTCTGTGTGATAACCTGAGAAGGGAAAGAGACAGAGCTGTGAGTGACTTGGCAGAAGCTCTTCGTAATCTCGATGATATGAGGAAACAGAAAAACGATTCTGTGCGGGAGCTCAAGGAATTAAAGTAAGTTATAGGATACTTGTTTCTGACATGCTTGAACCTTGTCTATATCGTTCAACTTGTCAGGCAGAAGCCTGGTCTTATGAACATTTTTTCCAAGTTTTCAGTCATTTTTAAATAATGTATCAAGCAATATGTATGACCTCTGAACGCGAGTTGAAAGACTGTATTTCAGTAGGATGTTGTGCAATCTCTCTCTTATTCCTTTGGTATTCTGACCTTGGCATTTGTGCTTCAAAGGCAGGTTATGCCTTCAGTACTTACTAGACACCTACAAACAGCCATCTGCTGGTGCAAGGTCTGTACATCAAAGACTTGTTTGTGAAGTACATTCCAATGAACAACATTCTCTGTTTTGACATGGTTATGGTTATTATTTTTTTACTAGAGCTGATACATTTATTTTTGTATCACTTGTATAAAAATAAGTCTGTAGTCAGCAGCGAATTGATGGTATAATAAGTTTACCTGGTCAAAACAAAGTAGTATTTTTTATTTTAATACATTTCTTTTGTTTTGCATTTTGCTTTATTTGCAAGAGAGACGATGGAGAACCAATTGGAAAAAGAGGCTCGTTTTCGACAGTTGATGGCTCACAACTCACACGATTCAGCTATCGATACAGATTCACTGGAGTGGGAGACTGAAGTAGTAGAATTTGAAAAAGACAGGGTAAACTAATGTGCATACTTTTTAAATTTAGGTTATTATGATTCAGCTTGAAATGAATGGGGTTTGTGTACATAATGCTCTGTGTAAAGATTTGGTATGTCATGTCCTCCATGTTTGTCTCTTGCAGGAAGATATGGATTTGAAAGCACTTGGGTTTGATGTGGCTGAGGGGGTGAATGAGCCCTATGTGCCAGGGGACTCTGGAATATTTGTTACCAAGGTAGATAAAGGAAGTATTGCAGATGGAAGACTAAGGTGATAATCTTTAATTTTTATTGTTTGTTTGCAGCGATTTTGATTTTCTTTAAAGCGTGTAACTTTTGTCATTGTAAGCGTTTTCTAACCCACACTCCTTTTTTTGCCCCCCCCCCCCAGGGTTAACGATTGGCTCTTGAAGATAAATGACATGGACCTTGCTAACAAAGACAGGAAACAGGTTATCAAAGCAGTGCTTAATGGAGGAGGTGTAATCAATATGGTTGTCCGCAGAAGAAAGTCTTTAGGTGGAAGAATTGTAACACCTGTACACATTAACCTTGTGGGACACAAAGGTACATTTCCAACATTTTAACAGTCAAGTTATGTATTTTAACCTTTCAGTTTTATGTGCATTTCATATTTGCAGTGCATAACAAAGTTAATGTTAAAAAATGTTTGTCATTATATAGTATTTGTCTGTCCCTTCCCACACCACCGCCCATAAAAAATGTAGTGGAAACTAGACTTCTTTCTCTGTGCTTAGTTAACAGTAATATCCAGGGAATTAAGTCTCACTGCATCTTAAGTGTCCATGCTTCATTATAAGATGTGCCTAATTTGGTTAACACTAAAATATAATGTAATTCATGACACAATTTTAATGGCTTGCGAAAATGTAATGCTGTGATTACAGCAGTGTTCTGTTGTCATTATTTCAGATAGTGGAATCAGCCTGGAGAGTGGAGTTTTTGTGGCTGCTATTGTACCTGGCAGTCCAGCTGCTAGGGAGGGATCTCTTTCTGTGGGGGACAGACTCGTTGCTGTAAGTACTAGGATGCCTTTTATACAATTTGTCCTATCCTGGTTTTGTAGGAAAGTACCCTATAGAGTAAAGTATATCCAGATAAATGGGCTGTGGAAATAAATTAAAGTTGTGGTGTTTGTAATACATTTTTCTCAAGTTAACAAATCAGAAATGTAAGGGATCTTCATATGATGTGTGCAGTACAATGCTGATTCCGATTTTCTATCCCCAGATTAATGGAATTGCACTAGATAACAAATCGCTGACTGAATGTGAAGCTTTGCTGCAGAATTGCAGGGATTCTCTAAGTCTCTCACTAATGAAGGTGAATGTAAAAGTTAATCTTTGCTTAAAATTAGCTACCCTGATACCACATTTGAATGCAGTAGGTAAGTGAGATAGAAAATCTAAATGGTATGAGTCTTGCTTGGGTGGTAATGACTGGGCATGCTATCTTCAACACCTTTGAGGAATTGTGGATGCATTTTGTAGAGAGATTTCTTAAGTTAAACTGTGCAGTGGTTAAAATCAATAAACCTGTATTTAGGTATAGTTCCTGTAAAGGCACTTAAGGCTCCTTTGCACTTTTTTTGTGTAGTTTTTCCCACAGAGTTCTTCTCGGCAGAACATATTTGAAAACCTGAGAGACTTCGAGAAAACATCTAACTGTAGGCTTCACTCCTCTGAGGTACACGTGAGGAATAGCAGAAACCTGAAACACAACAGCTCGACCCAAACAGACATTTTCAACCCAGACACTGTGGATGGGAAAGAAGATCGGAGTGATTCTGAAGAACCTTCATTTTGCGATCACAAACCGTTCTCCACTGGCTCTCTGCATACAAACTCTCATCGGTCTATACAGCACGCCTGCCACGGGAATGGAGAGCGCAGTCCGGGCTCCTTCAGTGCAAATATGTTCCCAGACCATGGCTATGGGATTGTGGAGGCTGAAAAAAGACGATTCACCTTTGACCCCAGAGTTGCTGATTGCATCATGATTGAAACTACCCTTGAAAAAGGCCACGAACCTAAGCACAGCGGTGGCACTTGGCCAAAAATGATGGTTGATGTTTCATCAACTGCACAACTATCTATATTTAAGATGCCAGAGAAACAGAGGAAATCCATTTTTGATGCAGATACATTTAAGAGACCAGAAACCCTCTCAAAAATCGACCATTTATCTCCTGGGCAGTTACCAGCACATTCACCCCAGGCTTCAAAGGTAGTGATAGCTCCAACTCCTCCAACACCACCGACAAGGAATGATTCCTTCAAGTTTAAACACAAACCACAGACCAGCTCTGCCTCAGACTCCACAATAACTACAGGGTCACCTCCTATAAGCCCGACCCAGTCCTCTGTTGCCATGGAAACGAAACAAGAGCTTGCCCATGAGGGCCGTGACAGGAATGACAACCATTACATCCTTGAGGGAAGTATGGACTGCAATGTTATCTCTTCAAGGAAATCCTGCGATGAGGATGTCGGTCATCAGAGAGTTGAGGAGCCGGAGGTCAAGAGGCCCAGACCAAAATCGGCCCCAGCTTTAAGGCAGAAGCTGACTCCTTTGCCAATGCATGTACCGACACTTCAAGTAGGCAACAGTATCTTTTTATTGGTCATTTTACACTAAAATGCTAAATAGCTAGATATAATGGTAACCCATGTAAAAGCTCAAAATACATAATGCAAATCAATTTCTTTGCCAATTTGCTTATCATGTAGTCTGTCATTTAAAATTATTTTTAAAGTGACATCAGAGTCTAGAGAGGATTCAGCTTACAGTGCTGTGATTGTTTTTGTATATTCAAGAAAAATGTCCAGTATTGGTCTCAAAATTTAAAAAGAATGGAAGCTTGTTGTTTAAGGATTTTCAACAAACTGAGTGGAAGAAAAGGAATATATGGTAAAGCATTGTGTACATTGTGTATTTTCAGTGATGTACATTTTCCTCTTTTGACATGTTTGCTTTTAGCAGTTTTTGTTTGCTTACAATGTTATACTTTTGCAAAGCCTTGAGGTCAGGACTCATTTTACATTGACCCTTTGTTTCAGTATTTTTCCGAAAGGGGGAAAGGTGTTAACAGTATTACCATAAAACTTCCAATAATTGCCGGGTCTCAAATAATCGCCCATCTCCAATATGCACCGGGTCTGCTTGCAAATACTGTAAATAAACGTCGGCGGCATCTAATTTAGGGTCTGTTTTGCTTTGAAGGTTGTTTATTAATGTGTGTTATTGTCCCAGGAGAACTGTGAGCCTTGCCAGCACTGTGACAGTTTTGGTCTTCATCCAAAGGTGCAGAATTATGCCAAAGAAGAACAACAGTCGCCAGAACCCTACGAGTGGGTGCGCTACTCTCCGAA
Organism: Polyodon spathula; assembly: GCF_017654505.1. NCBI lineage: Eukaryota > Metazoa > Chordata > Actinopteri > Acipenseriformes > Polyodontidae > Polyodon > Polyodon spathula. Next base: position 10,694,954 of record NC_054546.1, on the reverse strand, counting down.
ACGCTCTCACAGGCACAGCATGGGCTTTGTTCCGACAGTGTACAACGGGGCAGTGTCAGCAAGTAAGTAATCCAGTCAGTTTTAGTTTGGGTGCATATTGGTACATGTAATAAAATAATCTAGCGGTGTTCAGGATTGCATTTTAAAAACACTCAAAAGGTGATTTATTTTATTCTTTGGAACAATAATTTTCCTAAAAAACACACCATTTAAAAAAGAAGTAAATTCAAGGAAACTGTACCTATGGTCACAAACAGTGTAAGGCTATGAGACGGTCAATGGCAAGACCTTTCTCTATGTCCTCTTTAAAGACGGAACCTCTTCTTTCCTTTTATTCATTTAAATGGAAGTTTTGAATTTACACTGTAGATTTATTTTTTGTGCTTCACACACAAATTACTGTATATGATTTAATGAAAATCCTAAAAGCCATTGTAATGATATGGGAACCATATTTCTTTTTCTCATGTTTTTTAACTAGCATATCAAATACAAACTAATAAATGTTCTGCAATCTTTTTAGCTACAAGGGGTAGTATCCACCTTCAATTTCCAAGCATTTATACCACTAGGGCAGGGATACACAACAGGAATGCAAATAAGACTCCAACTGTTCAGCAGCTGATTTGTTTGACTGCAGTAACTACATGGATACACATTATTTAAATTTATAAAACATTTTACTAGTGTCATTGACTGTTTTCTTCACCTTAGTCTTGGATAGAAACCGGGGTAGTTTATCATTTTAAATAAAAAACAAAACTGCATTGTTAATAGAAGGCTTTCTCCATATCTAATGGCAAGCTAGATATAAATCTATAGAATAGCTGCCCTATTTCTGCAGCTCCAGGGAGTTCCCCACTGCAAAGTTTTAAGTGCTAGGGCCTGGTATCTTTTGAAGCATATATATCTAACATCACCATTTTACACCTGGAATTGTCATGCTGTAAAATAGCCCCCAAGGCTGTACTTGTACCATTTCATTCCAAGCAGAAACAATTAAAAACAGAGGTTCAATAAGGAACGTGTAAATTGGAAATTAAAAAATGAATAACCCAATTCCAGTGTGATTACAGCACTGCTCTTGCAAACTAATCATTTGACATGGGGTGTATTTAATAAAGGCTCTATTATTATTATTATTATTATTATTATTATTTCATGTATTCATTCAGTTTCAGTTGTAAATTTGCTTAGAACGTTATCTCTGCATTTAAGCCAGCAATGTTCAAATGTAGTTGTTCACTGCACAAGGCTGTTTTTAATTTTGGGACTGCATGCTTTACCCATAAAAAAACGCACGCACGCACGCACGCACGCACGCACGCACGCACGCACAAAATCTTGTGTGTGCACTCCAAGCTCTGGCAGTAGAGAATCTAAATACAAAGTTTATAGTACATTTTATAATGATAGATTCTCAGACATACAGGAACACAATGGACATAATTTATACGAGGCATATCGAGTTGCAGAGTGACCTGCTTGTTTTGAATTGCTGAGATGTTTCTTAAATGCAGAATGTTAAATCTTCGACATGTCAGGTTTTTTTTTTTTTGCAGATACTGTATCCCGAAGTTTGGCACATTGCCCAGCAGTAACTGCTGTCATGAGAAATCCAATTTACACTGCCTGGAGTCACCGAGTTCACAACAATAACTGCCCTACAGCCAGCCAAATCTGCCATCAGCATTCTCACCCCAGGTAGGCAAGGAGGTAAAACCACTACAGTGGTTAATGTTGCTTGTCGAAAATTTATTCAAGCGTGACAAATCAGCATTTCAATCCCTGCTTTTTAAAAAAACGTTTATATGGTTGGGATTAAATTTTAAATGTGGAACCAATCATTTTTTTCATACTCCCTTAATACTTGATGCATTTGTTAAGAATGCAGTAAGTTACTTATGATTTACCCACTCTGTTATCTGTAACCTATAGGACTGATATTTGGATTCTTACTGCTTGCTATTTCAGTAAAACAAAAGTCATTAGTCTTTTGTAAAAAGTTAAAACTGGGGAGCTTCTGTCAAATATTCTTCTAAAGGGATAAAAACCCAAGGTTTTAAAAATAGATAAATAATAATAATTAGCAAATGTTGCACACATTTTTGTGACTTTAGTTATGTAGAGTTTCTTTTAACTTTGAATCGTGTCGCTTTTAACCTGCCACAGCTCCCTGCGTGCTGAGTATTGTAGTTCTGCTGAAACATTGGAGTCCCTTTGTTGCACATAGCACTTGTCAGCTGGGATCTGACTACATATTGCATAGGGAGTGATTCTACAATGTTATGGCAGGATAAGTGGGCTTTAATCAATTTAAAGTGAAAATGAATTCTGAAAAAACCAAAGAACTTACCAAAAAACAAGATTCCTTAGTTATCCCCCCTTTTAACTTAAAAACATGTTTTTTTTAACATACATACATACATATAATGGTTATAATTTTTTTCTGCATTTTTTTTATTTAGTCCACAACATCAAGGTCGACTAAGCTTAGACCTTACTCAGAAACGCTCCAGTGATTGTTCTGAATCACCGAGAAGCAGATCACATGGAACAAATTCCCTACCTTCCAGTGCTCGACTGGGTGAGTGCTTTCAATTCTATCTATTTATTTATTTATTGATAACTGTAGAATAAAGTTGTTTATTTTATTTTCAAAACTGTGTTAAAGTACATGCTGAAATAGTGCTGTCATATAGATCTGTTCTAATGAAAACCAAACGGCACAACCATGTTTTTTTTTTTTTTCTACCTGAGCAGGTTCATCTAACACCTTGCAATATAGAACGGAGCGGATTAAAATCCCATCGACACCACGATACCCAAGGTCAATGCTTGGATCTGACAGAGGTAAGCTTGTGCTTCCTTCGGAATGAGGAACTGACATTGATACTGACACTGTCAATATCAGTTTTATGAAGTAGTTCCTGGATACTGACATGTTTGCTAAATGCTATTTTATTTAAGTTTTGCATGATTCTGGAGTCACGTAATAACCCTTGGCCTGATTAAAGTTATACAGCTATAGGTAAAGAAGACAGAAGTTGGTTAATTGATTTTTAAGTGTATATTGAAGATTATCTTCCCTGAGTTTCAAACACACTGCTTCTCCTCTATAGTCTTAGAGATGTGAACGATGCTTGAGCTTTGCCTAGTCTTGCCTTGCAGGACGGAACCTGGACTCTATTGTAAAATGAAGTCTCCGTTGTTTAAAGTGTGTATTAATGGAAAAAAAAAGTTACTTAAGGCGATATAAATAGCATTCCTCTTGTGGCTTTGGATGAGTAAATATGTGTCGTTTTCAAGTTTTAGCTAACAGTTTTGGACCAACAACATATTCCATAACTGCCATACTATAAACAGTCTTTAAGTAACTGTGGCAAAGTGGTGAGTGGGTACAGGTGAGTTCAGAGCAGTGCAGGTACAAAACACACAGACAATTACGAACAGGTGCAAGGGTGTTTATTGAAATAATTATAATGACCAGAGCCTGTAAATAATAGATGATGGAAGTGATACAGCAGCATGTATCACTTCAGTTTGTAAAATCCCACGGGTTTGACCCACAACCAAAAGTCCAGTCTTTTTATCACCCACACAAAACACAGACACAGTTGCTATGGTCCATGAATTAAGTGCTCGTGGTGCAAAGACAGTTCCTAGTGTAAAGATAAGTGCCTGTGTCCAGGTTTGATGCTGGCCTGCGGCTGCAGCTCCAGATCATATTGGTAGTCTTGAAACAGACAGTACAATCAAACAGTGTTACAAGACAGACTAACAGAGCACTTTTTGATAACTGCAGGGAGGACTCCTTAATTGTTTTCTAACCATTTACAAAGGAACAGATTACTTTTCTAAGCCCCTATTTTATACCCTAGCTCATGACCCCTTGGTTAACGAGCGCATCCGCTCTTCCAGTCCACAGATGCCACGCAGTTTCCCATCCGGGTCATTGAGTTTGGGTACCATAGATCACTCCCTTTTCTAGCCGGCCGACTTCCACCTACCAGCGGGAATAAAGTGTCATGTCTTCTAGTCCAGGGTACTCTGTTCCCTTCCTCTAGCACCCTCTCAGGTCAGGAGGGAGATCTAACACCAAGCATCATTCGATCTCTGTCACAGTAACTCAGAGCTTTATGGATAGGATCATACATGGCTAAATTAATGTCAGTATTCCACACTGGTGCAATGAGCTTTACAGGTTGCTGAATAATTGTCTATTCATCTAGCCCCTTCTTCCTTTGCAGGGTCTCTCTCACATTCAGAATGCAGCAGCCCCAGTCTGATAACTCCTCCACAGTCCCCACTAAACCTGGAAACTTCATCATTTGCCAGCAGCCAATCACAAAGCTCTATTTCTACTTTACCTAGAATATCTATTAGTCCTGTGCCAGTGGGAGAGCACAGGAAGGATAGGTATGACTTTTCATTAATAACCTATTTTAAACAGTTAACACAAAGGTTAAATATATTCACTTGAAGTTGTGAACACAAATATTGTGTGTTTCTTCTGCAATAGTAAAATCGAGCTTAAAAAATTGTACATGTATTATTGACTTAGTTCCTTTTTGGTAGTTTTATGTAGATGTAAAGAAATGCATGACATTCTTATAAAGAACAATCAATACCTTTTTTTTTTTTTTTTAATTATATTCTTTAACAGTAATATTACCTAATCAAAAATCATGATCAAACCTATAAGAAACTAACCTGCACTCTACCATGATAACCATTGCAAAATTACATTACAGAATATTACAGTACCAGGGATTTGGAAAACCCCTATATTACATCAGCCACCTATTTAATAGGGTAATCATGGGATAACCATGGATAGGTGCTGTAGTGCTGTAAAATGCTTAAATAAAATCCAGTTATGGAATATCTTTTTAAAGAGGGTTTTTTTTTCTGGTTTCTTTTACATTTTCTTCAGACTTTTTTCTGTGTTATGATTTTCTAAACCTCTCTTTCTTGAAATCTCTAAAAAGTTTCATTTTCTGTTGCTGTTTCTATTCTTTTTTTTACTCTTCTAAATCTTTCAGATATCTGTTCCGTAATAGGTCCTTTCTGAGAATCCCTGTGGCTCCTAGGCCTAGGTTCTCCTCACTAAGGAGTTTGAGGTTTGTCCTTGGCAAGTAATTATGACGGTCATGTCACAAAAGTAATACAGATAGATGTGCTTGTTTTAATGTATGTAAAATAATTATGAACATAATATCATATTTTGTAATGCAAGATGCTTGTTTGTTGAACATGCATCATTTAAATTCTTTATCTTCAACTAAAGCACATTTTTATATAGATTTATTTTTTAAATTAGAAAATGCATTCTATAGGGACACATATGTATAACTGTATCAATTGTATTTGTGTGTTGGCCTACAGTATATTGGTTTCTTATTTGTGGTCTTCAGTCATGTAGGCATTGGCATAGAAGTACAGAATCAGTATACCCCAAGCCTGGAAGCTAGTGGGTAGTTTGCTGTTGTATCTCCTGAAGTAACCCTTTTATTAATTGCTTGTAGCTGTGCAGTGGTTTACCTGGCTAGAAAAGAATGTGGAATTATTATTTTCTGTCTTGAAGTCTATAACATGTATGATGTGTGTGTTGTTGGATTGGAACAGTCAAATGAAACCTGTTTTTCACTTGAATTATATGCCAGTGTAAAACAGCGGCTTGTGGATGTTGTGTTTCTAATGCTGTTTTTCAAAATGTAGTCCGTAATAAAATATTGTAACTGTTTGCGCAGAAAATTGTGTTTTGTATTAACAGCGTCATGTTTCTTAAATACATTTTGTTCCCAATACATGCATGGAGCTATTTCCTTATATGTTGCTTGTCGGAAAACACATTTAATTAAAAGGTTTTCTCAAATGTATTTTGGCTTACTTTATTTATTTATTTATTTTTTGTAGACCTTACTTGGAAGAACCACGTAATGTGATTGTACACAAAGGGGCAGAACCTTTGGGAATTTCCATTGTGGGTGGGGAGAATGGTGGTATCTTTGTATCCAAGGTAACCGGAGGAAGCATTGCTCACCAGGCTGGTCTTGAATATGGTGACCAGTTGTTGGAGGTATGTTTTTTAGATGTGTTTAATTGAAGGTTTGGCAAAATACAATGGGGGATGGGGGGGTAGTGTAGTAATTTGTTAGGATTTACTTAAGTCTTTAAGTATTTTTTTGAAAAGAGAAAATCACTTATCTTTAATATTAATATCTTTATTTTTATATAGCACCTTACATAGTGTGAGCATACTTATAACTGATTTTAAATGCTTTTAAAGTGGGGGAAGACTCAAGACAGTGTCACTATTAATTTGTGATCTCTGCAGTACAGTGTGGTCAGCCTCAATGTATTGTCTATTTTTCCTCAGTATAATGGCATAAACCTGAGGAGTGCAACGGAGCAGCAAGCCCGGTTGATCATTGGGCAGCAGTGTGATACCATCACTATCTTGGCTCAGTACAATCCGCACATGTATCAGTTGGGCAACCACTCACGCTCAAGGTTATCTTCATTATATTTACATACATTTGTGATGAAGTACATTTGCTTATTTATTTTTTTTAAGTATTTAAATTGTTATAGGAAGATAAGAGGTATTATATATTTCAGACCTCAGAATGTATTTAAAAAAGTGTCTGTTAAAAATGGTACCATAGTTACTTGCAGTGTCTCCCTTGTGACGAAATTGGCCTTATTTGAATGAATTGGTGTTTTTAGCACCCTCCCCTGTTATAGAAATATAGTTTGGAGTATTGAATCAAGTTGTTTTCTTGGGTGTACCTAGTTGCTTTGTTTGTTTTTGTTCTAGTGCAAAATGGCATTAATGATTTATCCCACTCAAATCCAGTGTTATGGTGGTCTGTTTCAAGCTATATTGAAAATCGCTTAATGGAACAATTTTAGTAGATTCTGTATTTTGTAGTTCTAACTTGGGTGAATAGCAAACATCAGTTAAATGTTAACTTCCTGTTCAATTTTGAAATGTGCTAGTTCTCGCATGGAGCCAATCAGCACTCATTCTACTCCCCATGGCAGTGGAGCAGCAACCCCAGACAATCATTCCATTATTGATACAGTGAGTGAGCAGGACGAAGGGACGATGACCCCTCCTTCTAAAGAAACCACCCCAACTACCAGCCCTCGCAACTCCATCAGGTCAAAAGCTACATTCGAATTAATACATTTAAAAACGAATAGTATTTTATAGATTCTGAATCAGTCAGTATCTGTTAATTACAGTTCATGTGACATTCAGCATCTTTATAATTAACATTTCATAAGTTTTACTTCTCTCAGAATTTGACTTTTCTTTGCCTGTGGGGTAGATACGGGATCTGTCATTTTACCATTTAGATTCATCAGTGTTCTTTGTTCTGTTGTTACAGAATGTCGATGGATGAAACAAAAAACAATCCGGAACCACGGACTGTCGTCGTTAGAAAAACCCAGGTGGAGCTTGGAATCCAGATCTGTGGTGGAAACCTGTATGGCATTTTTGTGGAAAAGCTGGAAGATGATAGTCCTGCAAAAAGTCCTGGTGGGCTCATGCCAGGAGACATGCTACTGGAGGTGAATAGAGGACAACTGCTATGCAAAAGCACTGCTTTATATTAAACATCAGAAACCGTAGCAGACTGTTTTTCACAGTGATTGGTCATTAACTGCTGGACATCATTCATAATTTGGCGTGTTGCTTATTTAGGAAAGTCCAATATTTACACCACTCTAGTTGTATGTGGAGAATATTGCACCCTATTAGCACATTACCACCCCACCCCCCCGACCCCCCCACCTTATCCCACATAGGGTGTAGAAGTGTTTGGGAATTCTGTCATCACAAACCCTTAAGTCAAGAAGATCTCCAGTTATGGACCCAGCTTCAAAGTGTCATTGTGTTTTGGGGCCATCATACACCGTAGTGTGCTAACACACAGGAAGTGGACAATTTAATAAAAACAGTTTGGAAGGTGTGTCTGGTTCTGTTATCAGAGTCAAATTAATTTACCTTTTTTCTGTTGCATTATTTTCCACAGGTTAAACAAAAGCCACTCATCTGTGTTGCAAAATCTTGAGTTGTAGTATTTGAAAACTCTTTTCTATATAAAGGGTGCAGTATATAAATATGTGTTATTTTTCTTTCAGTATGGTTCAGTCTACATGAAAAATAAAACTGCTGAAGAGGCTTACCTTGAAATGTTGAAACCAGCGGAAACAATCATAATGAAAGTGAAGTACCAGATAGATGAGTTCACGAGGATCAAAGATACCCCTGGAGATGGATTCTTCATCAGGTGTGTGTGTGCGTCTATATATATATATATATATATATATATATATATATATATATATATATATATATATATATATATATATATATATATATATAAAATCACAAAACATTGTAGTAACAAAATCAACACATTCTCTGTGCCTGTTAATCAGTAGATTTGTTTGACATCTGTTCAGCACTTTGAGGTGGTGTCTATTTAAGGTGTTAAATAAACCCAGACTGCATTGTTCTGTATTTTAATGCACTGATGTTCTTTAACCCCCTGCTGGGGATATCGTGGAAACATGTGTGTCACGCTTCACAGGTGTACATGTATGTAGAGAGTACAACTTAAGGACACATTCATGAAAATATCAAATATTACTGTATTAGCTTTCATAAATTTCCATTTGACGTCACGTTTGCAAACCATTCCATCGTATATGACATTCCCCTTAGATTATGCTGCCAGGGATTCGTTGGTTTTGTTCACCAAAATGTACGTATTTAGTTTTGTATTCATAGCTGTGGCAAGGGACTGTACTGTATGTTACTAAAACACTTTGTATTGTTGCTATATATTAATACTAACTACACACATATAAATATGACCAGCATACTGATACAATGATGCTTTCCCTCCTGCAGAGCACTTTATGATAGGGTGGCAGAGGTGGAACACGATTTAAGTTTTAAGAAGGATGACATTCTCTATGTTGATGACACTCTTCCCAAGGGTAATTTTGGCTTTTGGATGGCCTGGCAGCTAGACGAAAATGCACAAAAACTCAAGAGAGGGCAAGTTCCCAGTAAATACATGTAAGTATTCATTGTTGTACTTTTAAAATGAGTGATTAAGAATGTATTTTATTAAGGATTGTTTTTCATTTTTCTTTTATTTTAATGTATTTACCCAATTTAAAAATGACTTAAAATACCCCATTCATTACCTATAGGCATTGCATATCTCTTTTGGAGTCTGCTGTGAAAGATAAGGTTTGTTTGCTCTCTGTTTAAAGGATGGACCAGGAGTTTTACAGGAGACATAGCATGTCAGAAATGAAAGATGAAAATGGCTCCAGTAAGACATTGTCAGCAGCTGCTCGAAGATCGTTTTTTCGAAGGAAACATAAACACAAGCGCAGTGGTTCCAAAGATGGAAAGGATTTATTAGCTCTTGATGCCATAAGCACAGATTCAATTCCATTCTTGGAGGGTTAGTGATCCTAATTGAATCTTCTATGTTTACAAATCATGCATGTGTTTCACAAAGTAGACCCAAGAGGTCAAGAATATTGTTCTACGTGCATGAGGATGTACAAAATCTTAGGCAGTCTGTTAATCACATAACCCCAGATGCTGTACAATAAAACAAAATGCTTGGATTCTTAGGTGCTGCCAGATTTCGCTTCACATTTAATAGATTAAAACATGACTATTTAAAAACATCTTCAGTGTCCCTTTTGGGTTAACAACATGTCATGCAGACCTATATTCAATTTTTTTTAATGTTTACTACCAGATTGTGTGAGTCTGGCCTATCAGAGGGTACAGAAAGTTGAGTGTACAGCCCCAAGACCTGTGCTTATTCTGGGACCTTTAGTGGATGCTGTAAAAGACATGTTGGTTAAAGATTCTCCAGGGAGATTTTGTCGATGCCCACTTGGTGAGTTCTGATATTTATTATTATTATTATTATTATTATTATTATTATTATTATTATTATTTTGTGTGGATATAAACTTTCGGTGTGTTGAACGGAGACAAACTATGCACGTTCAATACTGTTTTGTTGTCAGAAATTCTCTATATGCCTATGTACAGTTTTGGAAATTATGATGTCATACCAATAGAACTTTGGGATATTCACTCTAAACTCTCAATATTATTAGTTATTTTTTACTTTTTAGGCTTCTTTCACTTTTATATATTCAAATGCTAAATGTGTATTTTTAATATGATTATGTATCCCCTTCTCCTTCCAAAAATGTAGAAGTTATGAAAGCTTCTCAACAAGCAATAGAACGAGGCGTTAAAGATTGCTTGTTCATTGACTACAAGAGGAGGAGTGGCCATTTTGATGTGACAACTGTAGCATCTATTAAGGAAATAACTGAGAAGGTATCTTGAGTTCTGTGGTGTCCTTGGGTTTAGCCGTGTTGACAGTACCGTCAGCTTTCCAGTAATACGATCATCTCTCCAGAAATAAATATAATATATATATATATATATATATATATATTTTTTTTTTTTAAAGAACATTTCTTACACTACAAATGCATTTTGCCACCATTTAGTATTGATCATTCATGCTTTGTGGTCAGTTTGAGATCTCTTTTACATTATAAAAAAAGTGCCCCCTCATTTGTATAGTCTAACAAAAACAGTGTTGTCCTCTTACTGTACGGGTAGATGAGAGTAACAAAGTAACTCTCTATGATATGTAATGGGTGTGATGGCACCTGTCCTTATAAAAAGGAATCCATCTTCCCAAGATATTTCACTTGAGATTTGCTTGTCTGCCCCAGGAATGTTTATGTTTATTTTGAGGGAGGATATTATATTAAGTGGTCTTTTTTAAATTTATTTTTAGAGTATGCTACTGTTTATCAAACCAGATATATTGAAATAACTACATTTTCCTGTATTCTTACACTCATTACACGCAGAACAGACGTACAATTGTCTTGTCATGTTGTTGTTGTTTTTTCTTCGTAGGATTGTCACTGTTTGCTTGACATTGCACCTCACGCCATTGAACGACTTCACAGCGTTCACATTTACCCAATCGTCATTTTCATTCGGTACAAAAATGCAAAGCAAATAAAGTAAGTAGATATGCCTTTCTGTGTATAACTATCCAGTCTTTTTAGTAGAACAGCATTTTTTCCCTTTCTTGATGGTTTCACTTGGTAGCAAAACACTGCAGGTCTAGAGGCCCTGTTGTCCAGTCAGCAATACATCACACTTCCTTTGCATATTTTAAGCTTTGTCTCTGTATGTGTGCTGAAAGATTATCTGTAGTTTCACATGTAATTGCCAGAACAGAGCTGTTGATGGTGCTTGTTGTTTATGCCTTTGCTAAAAGTAGCATGATTTGACAGAACTGGCATAACATGGATTTATTAGAAACCAAATTGGATCCAATGAACTCTGCAAAACTGATTTGTTTGTTAGCGTGTGGAGAATACTATAACTTAATACAAAAGCCCTCCTCATACCAGATGAGGGGTGAGCAAGTTTTTCTATCACACCCGACATGACAGTGATGAACTCCTTATCTGTGAACGAGGCTTGTGAAGTGTTTTTGTATGTGTATTTTTTTTAAATTACAGCTGAAAGAACTGTGCGTGAATGTTAAATACTAATGATATGTAAGGACATGTTTATACGTCTTTTTAAATGTTTGGAATATTGAGGCCATCTCTGCACATGTGTTGCAATAAAAGTTCATAGCTCTTAACGGTAAAAGCTGCAGTGTCCCACTATCATATTCAAACACGTAATTATTTGGTGTCTGTTTACTGCATTGTTCCATTATTTTGCATTCTGTGTGCACTCAATTGTATTCTGCCTTGTTGAATAGTTAACAATTCCCCAAAGTTAAGTTCAACTGAATGGGACAAGCTTCCACACCCCTATAACAACTGATGTTTTGAATGAAAGCATTTTATTGTTACACTGATAACATTTTACCAGAAACCTCTACAGACATGTTCTTAATATTTTAAAATGTGCACGCGATACTTAAACTTTAATTTAAAATATGTAGCAAAATTGTACAGTTGCACATAAATCAGTTATACATGAGTATTTTTATAATGTCCATTTTGTAAGCATTCTGGATACAGCAAACAATATAACTGATATTAATCCTCTGTTCTGGTACAATATGCACTGAAGTAGACTCCTTAACTCCTAGATGTCAGATGCATTTGTTTTTTTTTATAATTGTTTTTTAGCATTGCTTGATTTTAAGTTTAAATAAAAGTCAGCACCAATACAGCTTCAGCTGTTTAAAGCACAGAATGAATAGTGTGCGACATCTTTCTTTACTGTCGTCCAATTAAATTATAATAAAACTCAACCACGTGTTGTGGCCACTACAGGATCATTCAGGTTAAATGAAGGTAGATCAGATACGGAGCACGCTTTGGCAGTTTAATTTATTGTGATTAGAAGGTTACGAAACACCAACTGAAACCCACTCCTTCACTAAAGCCATTCATATTGATGCAACACTGATTTGTTTGTGGAATATGTCTGACTGACGCTAAGCCAGCATCATGATAAGCTGATTGCCAGCTGTTCTGTGGACTTTCAGGCCTTTAATCTTGCTACTCCTTTAAGTGGTTTGTTGCAAAGAGAATTTGTCTACCAAGTCAAAAGAATTTTCATAAAGGAATAAAATTATGTTTCTTGCTAGTTTGGTTCTGTATAGACTGTTTTCTGGGGTCTGTCAATTAGCATAATCTCTGAAGGTCTTCCTCCAATATTACTCTGTCCTTTTGTTGGTTGTAATATAGAGATTTCAGTGTATTTGATCTCATACTGTGAAACATATTTTCTGTCAAGTTTTGAAGTGTTCTCAGTTATGGATAGAATGGCTTCCAGAAACAAACCTAATTTGACCCACAACAGCTTTAGCGCTGCCCGCTTGCAGCTTTTGACAGGTATTTTTGTTATGCAACTGTTCATACAGGAGCTGTTTATTTATTTGAAAAAATAATAAATAAAAAAACTGGGGTTCAGATCAATTTAAATAATGACGTAAGTTAATGATACTTCTATTTTGTGGAGCCACCAAGGCTACTAACGACAGCTTGAGTCCTCTTTATCAACCCAGAGTTTTTCTTTTTCACAACAGGGAACAAAAGGATCCAATATTTCTGAGAGATAAAGTCTCTCAAAAACATTCCAAGGAACAGTTTGAGGTTGCGCAGAAGACGGAACAAGAATACAGCAAATTCTTTACAGGTGTTTCAATTGTTTGTTTATTTTGAAGATGTTGAGAAATACTTGTTGTCCAAAGATTTAATAAAGAACTTTCTCTTGGTCCTAATAGGTACATGATCATTGCATGCTAATTGTGTTGCTAACAATGACATGGCTGCCATATTGAGGTCATGTGACTTTTGAAGTTTCAGAGACAGTGTACAGAGTTGTCTTTTTGGTACATCACTGTATTCTTTGTTGTGAATACCAGTGTTATCCAGCAAAAATGAACCCAATCATTTCTGCATTTGTGTAATCGCTGGCTATATAAATGATACCACACACATTTCACCTACAGTTAGTACACAGTTCTAGTCTATGATTTTCTCAAAGTTCAATTACAGGTGGTGTTGGTGAACATTAACTATTTCAGTTTCAAATTATTTTAACCTTTGATATTATTTAAGCTGTTGTCTTTTTTTGCCTTAGAATTCTCCAACTAGAATGGGAGTACACAGTATATATTTAGATATACCTCAAATTCCCAGCACTTCAAGCTTTTTTGCAAAACATATGTGTCATTGAGTTGGGTTTTAGTAATTCTTGATGCTTTTAAACCCCAGGTATCGTCCAAGGAGGCAGCTTGTCCTACATTTGCACTCAGATCAAGACTATCGTCGATCAAGAACAAAACAAAGTCCTGTGGATTCCAGCTGGTTCTTTCTAGAACTTTGAAGCCAACTCACTGAAGTGTGCAGTGTTGCAAAGGAGAATTACATCTACATTATTATACAAAATTGATAAACAAAAAAAAAAAAAACTAAATGAAGGGGTACGATACACTGAAAGATGTATGTCAATTACAAACCATTCACTTCTGTATGGATCCTAATAAAAATTGTGTAACATGTAACATAGACTGACAGTGAAACTTCAACTTGGGAATAGGATTGATACAGTACTGTTTTTTTTTTTTCATTTCTAAGGACATGTGAAACTAGCAATACTGCAGGAAAAGGACACACGTTTACATTTTTTTCTGAGTATTGTTATTTCGTGTTTACTTGAATGTTTTATTTTTCCTTTCCCCCTACCCCCATCTTCTGACTAAGACAGCCCTTATGAAGTTGAAAAAAAAATGTATATTTTAAGCATGACAACAGGGTGGCTTGGTTCATTTTGAGTACCTTTGAAAATTAAGTGCACTCCTGTACAGGGCAGACCACTGTGTGTTTTATAAACTTGCCTGTCAAATGTTTTCCCTTATGGATCTAATATTTAAAGTTCATAATATATCAGATCTTAATGTATAATAAGTAATAAACTAATAACTAGGTTATTGTGTGTAGTAGTAAGCTCTTAGCTGGGCATAGCATGCTGTTTTGTCACTTAAAAAATGTATCTATTTAAAAAGTCATCCTGGTGCAGTTTTGCAGGGTAAATCTTAAGCTTGGTGTCTTTTTTGTTATTTTTTTTTTTTTAAATAAATGCAAGTACGATGCACGGCAATTGTTGTGTGGCCACTGTTAATAAACGGTCATTCATTCAATCTTCAATGCAATGCTTTTATATATAGGTACACATATAGAGATATCTATAGGTACAGATATATATTGTGCCAAACTCCAGTATGTCATATTTGTTTTGCACTTGTAAATCTGTGTGCCTTTTACACAGAGTTGCATTTAGTTCTCCAATAATTTTTGTGTCATATATTAGGTGGTATAGTTATACTGTACAAGCAGGTGTAAACTTAGCTATATCACAGTGATTGCTCCTAACATTTCCTTCATTGCCAGGCATGTAATTACCTTTTATTCTTACCTTAATTGAAGAAAGTAGATTGCTGCTTATTTGCATTCTTCACAAAAAAGGGATGTTTTCTTGCTGTTTTTTTCAAAGGAAAATTGACTGTTGGGTTAAGAATTTGGAAGTAGTTTTGTAGTTTTGAAAGTAAATGTAATATTTAAAAAAGAATAAATTGCTGGGTTGTTGGCCTATGATTTTTCATGAGAGGGACAACATTTTTGTAGGTGTGGTTGAATTTAAGATGAAACCGTTTAAACAGACAGGTACTGTTCTAATTGGGATTTTCTTTATTAAAAAAAAGAGAATTATGATTTGTATCAAATGTGAAGTAATTGAGTAATATGAGAATAAAAGTCCATTTCTTTCTGTACCACAAAATATGTGTAATATTTTTAGTTTGTGTGTTTTTTTTTTCTTTCTTTGGATGGAGTTACCTCCCAAACTGTACTTGTATTATTTTTTTAACTCATGTCTGCACATAAATTAACCATTTTAACCATATGCAAAATTGCCTTGATGTATCGCCTGAAAATATTTGTACAGAAGCTTATAAAATTACGCATGCCTTTTTTTCCACCAAAACTAACAAGTTATTTTTTTAGACTGTTTTATAGGGTTCCTTAATAATCTCAACAGTTTCTGCTATTCAAAACTTTCAAAAAGTACTTTGGAGTCAAAACTATATATAAATAAACAAAAACAACAAAAAATGCCTAGTACATATTGTAAATATCAATCATTTGTAATTTGGGGGGGGGGGGGGGGGGGGGGGGGGGGGGGGGTTAATCTGTATTTACTCACGGTAGACAAAATATAGACTGCAGTACCATTTCAAGAAGTTTATTGTTTGGGTAGTTAGTGAAAAGAAAACTGTAAATACTGTCTTCAATTAAAATAGCAGTGTGTTTTCCTGTTTCAGGCAATTGCTGTACTGGACAGCACAAGACTAACCTTTTACTGAGGTATCCTTTAGTGTAACGGCATGCTGGACACTGTAGGTACCGGTATAGCCTTTGACCAGTTGTGTTATGCAGTACAGGTAGAGTACAGTTCATGTAACTCGTACTAAATCTGGTATCTTAATATTTTAAGAATATTGCCTTACCCTTGCAATAAGTGAGTAATCCCTCATGTATTTACATGTCTTAAGTAATAAGCGGCTGTTCAATCAGACAAGGACAGTAATATTTTGAAGTTGATGGACTTGCGTAGCTTTGTGTGCGTGGGAGGAAATTCTCTGGAGAAGCTGACTCAGCAGGGAAGTGTTGAATGCGAAGATCAGAGGATGAGTGGAACACAAGGTTGTTGGGCAGGATGGATGGATGGAAGTGTAACTGCAGTAAAGCATGTGGCAACAGAACAGAACAGATTAATAATGGAAGACTGTCAAGCATGTGTCTGCTAGTCCTGGAACATGAGAAGACGCTGACTTGAGAAGATAGCCATGTCATCCAGGAGGTATAAATATTTGAACAGCAGCTGTGTCAAAACATACAAGATATCATCAAAATTGTGAGATTTTTCTAAAATGGTAGATTATGATACTATGTAACACAATTTTTGTTCCTGGGTAGTAAGTGTTATTTCTTAATTGCTTATGCCTCAAAAGTATAGAAAATGGCTATTATTCCCCACAAACTTTGCTTTCGTGATCAGGACAGTGATATTTCAAAATATCACTATTTCCAATGGGAAAACGGGCTAATGTGTGTCTTTTCGTTCACATAAAGTCAGAAAAAAACAACATATGAATTCAAATTAACATGTATTTATACTAAAGTAATACAAAAATGACTACAAAAGATTTAGAAGTGAGTAGTTTTTCGAGATTTGATTATACTGTAAATTTACAGTAATATCACTTGTAATTTACAGACATATCACTGTCCTGGTCACAAAAGCAAAGTTTGTGGGGAATAATAGCCATTTTCTATACTTTTGAGGCATAAGCAATTATGAAATAACACTTACTACCCAGGAACAAAAATTGTGTTACATAGTGTTATCTAAAACTGGAATTTTAGGACTTGTTTACAATTGTATTGGTTTAGTATTTTATTCAAAACCATAAAGGTTATACTGGAATTGTGCTGTGTATGCTTTACTTGCACTGTGAAACAATCCAAACATACATACATACATATATATATATAAAAATCACCTTAGCTCTTGCTCCTGCACTTGACCAGGCTATCTATCTATCTATCTATCTATCTATCTATCTATATATATATATATATATATATATATATATATATATATATATATATATATATATATATATATAATATTCCCCTATAATATAGACTTATAATTGTGTTTGTTCAGCCTAGGTGTTTAGTTTGAAATACAATGATCAAATTCAACAGATGTGAAAGATTTCATCATTGTCATGTTTGTTCTGTGTAGTTCACCTTAACTTACTGGCCCTTTTTCTATCTAGTTTATCAAAATAGTGAAAGCTAATAACTTGCTTTAAGAACTGTTACCAGGTAAGGATTCTAACAGTTTGTATTTGGATACAATTACAGTTCTTTATACTTAAATACAGAAATGAATGTGTTTGGTGACACTTGCTGTAAGTGGTTAAGCATTTTTTTTATAACTTGAATTTGAAACTTGAAATTATTTATTTTTTCTTTTACAAATAAGATGTTGCATAAACAATTCCCCTCCAAGCAAATGGCTGTATTGACATTATATTTATTATTAATAATAATAATAATAATAATAATAATAATAACACTGTGTAACAGTTTTTTTTTTTTAGTTCCTGGGTAGTAAGTGTTATTTCCTAATTGCTTATGCCTCAAAAGTATAGCAAATGGCTATTATTCCCCACAAACTTTGCTTTTGTGACCAGGACAGTGATATTTTGAAATTTACCTATTTTCCAGAACATTCCAGATAGATTCAGTGCTGAGTAAACTTGGAGTAACTTCTAGAACTTTCTAGAACTTTCCAGTAATATAAATAGTAGTATAAATACAGGGGCCTTAAGCCCACCAGTTCAGTTTAGTTCCAGCTGCCTAAATGGATACATATCTGCATTTTTCTGAGATGGCATCAAGAGGCTGCAATGGTGGCATTCCTGATGGTTCTCCAAGGCGGTTTTCACAAGTTTCCCTGCTATCTTTGCCTTTGGGACAGCAGGGACACCAAGGCGCACTACCACAGGCGTGATTGGCCACAGCGGACCGAGTTCTCTGTGAGGAGGAACAACGTCAAGTGGGAGCTACTGGTGGACCCCCGGAAGGTGCTGATGCCACCACTGCAGATCAAATTGGGCCTTATGAAACAATTTGTCAGAGCTCTAGATAAGGAGTCGGCAGCCTTCAAGTACCTTCAAGACTTCTTCCCTAAGCTGTCTGAGGCAAAGGTCAAAGCCGGTGTCTTCGTCGGACCACAGATAAAGAAGATCCTGGAGTGCAATGAATTACCCAAGAAGCTCACTAGTAAGGAGAAAGCGGCTTGGAACAGCTTTGTCACAGTGGTTCGGGGCTTCCTGGGCAATCACAAGGCCGAAAATTATGTGGAGCTGGTTGAGACTCTGGTGAAGAACTACGGCACAATGGGCTGTAGGATGTCCCTCAAAGTCCATATCCTTGATGCTCATCTTGATAAATTCAAGGAGAACATGGGAGAGTACTCAGAGGAGCAAGGCGAGCGCTTCCACCAGGATATACTGCACTTTGAACGCCGCTACCAAGGACAGTATAACGAGAACATGATGGGAGACTACATTTGGGGGCTGATTCGTGAAAGTGATTTACAGTATAATTGTAAATCCAAAAAAATTACTCACTTCTAAATCTTTTGTAGTCATTTTTGTATTACTTTAGTATAAATACATGTTAATTTGGATTCACATGTTGTTTTTTTCTGACTTTATGTGAACGTTTTTTCATTGGAAATAGGTACATTTCAAAATATCACTGTCCTAGTCACAAAAGCAAAGTTTGTGGGGAATAATAGCCATTTTCTACACTTTTGAGGCATAAACAATTAGAAAATAACACTTACTACCCAGGAACAAAAATTGTGTTACATAGTGTAATAATAATAATAGATTAGACGCTTATTTCATTCCATACAAAAGTGTTAATATTGCCATTGGAGGGGGGGTGTCAAGCTATATAGTCTGGAATCTAGTTTTCAAGAATTGGAAGCATAACATTGTGATGCATGTATTAACGTGGGCCATGTTGCTACAGTACAGCGCCAAATCTGTAGACCTGCGCTCATTGCCATTGCTTTCCTTAATGAATTTTTACTTATTTTCTATGAAGGTCAAATATTTATGTGTGTGTTTGTGTGTATAGATAAATTATTCTCAGTGGCACTGGAACAATTTTTAAAGTGGGATGCTGAAAGCTATTGAACAAAACTGTAACCGGTGTATGATGGAAGGCATGCAAAGCCAGGGTGCTGCCGCACGCCCAGCACCCTTAGTTATACCGCCCTTGATTACACTGTTTTTAAGTTGATCTGTACGTGTTTTGTTTTTTTCTAAGTACACTTTAATCCCTGATCCCTTTGTTTTAAAGTTGTACAACTTTGCAACTACAGAACTAATTTGCATTATCCTAGAATCACATTTAATTTGTGGTAGCGATATCCTTATAGCAACATAACAAAACAAACATAAACAATTCCACAGTGACAAACCCATTTCAGCAGATGTTGGGGCATAGAAATTATGAACATGAATGTGTTTTTTTTTTTTTTTTTTTTTTTTTTTAATAAAAATAAAAGGGGCTTCGGGCATTACAGCACCCTGTCTGTAACAACAATGTTGCATCGGCTCAAACATTTTCTGCTATAACCTTCCTCGACAGTCAGTATTTATATAAATACTGTACAGGTAGCTTTAGTTTTAAGGTGGGAGAAAGCAGTAACTATAGAATTGTGGGTAATTGGAGATATGCAATTATAAGCATTACACGAGCCTAACAAATCGCGTGAAAGGCTACTTGTATTTTATGATGAGAAGCATATATATATATATATATATATATATATCTATATATATATATATATATATATATATATATATATATATATGCATGTATGTGTGTGTGTGTGTGTGTGTGTGTGTGTGTATATATATATATATATATATATATATATATATATATATATATACGGTAAATATATTAATATATATTCATACTACGATTTTGATGTGGAATGTACATATATACATATATAGAAGATTCGTGAGCATTATGTATTTGTTAACATTATATTGTACCACAATAGCCTACTGTGTATACTAATTCTGCTAGAAATAGTGAAAATATAACTGACACATACTTGATTTCCCTAGTTCAAAGATAAAAAAAAGTCCCCCCACCCCACCCCCCAGCTTCTATGTCAATTCTTTGCAGCAGCAACAGGCGTATCAGCAGGCAGCTTCAACTACAGACTGTAAATCAGATGTCTTATTTACATTCTGCGGTGGCAATATGTCTCTTTATAGCTCTGCGCCAAACTAGATATTCACCTTCTTCATGATCAAAATCGCAGATCCTTATATGTTAATATTTTCATGAAATGACAGGCTTGTCTGTGTAATCCCAAAATTAAACAATAAATGTAAATATGACAAAAGCTCTTTTATGTTCTTGTTTGTCCTTATATTTGATTGTTTGCGCTGCACTGTTAATTTAAATTAAGTTAATTTTACTGCGGGTTGCAATTATCTAAACAATGGAATGTTTGGTAAACACTGTTCAACAGGTTACTTAGTTTAAGTCTGGACAAATCTTGCTTCCTTTTTGTGGGTGGAGTGTTGACAGTGAGTTATTTTCATTGTCTGCCGCCTTTGAGGAAAATACTGACATTGCATGCAGTACCATATTAGTCAAAATATCTATGTCTTACAAACACTGTTGACTTACACATGCGTATAATGTTAGCATTCATGCAACTTACATGCAACTAAAAGACGAATTATTTTTGCAAAAATTATAGAAAATTGTCAGAACTGTTTAAAATCATATTAATGGCTGGACACCTAAAACGGCGTCACTGCATCTTTAAAAAGTTGGAAGCCTGGCAACGATATACTTTGTATTCCAGTCACCGAGATCTGCTGTAATGTAGGATCTAGAATGAAAAACACACGTATAAATCGCATTATACTGAACCACAGAATCACAAATAGAGAGAAAATGACAAACTGCATAGCAGATTGTGTCGTTTTATGAATAAAATCCAAACGGAGAATTCAATCTTATAGTGACAGTGCCTTGTTGGAACAAAACATCCAGAGGATCTGTCCATCTTTATTGTTTTAGCTTGACTCCGCCTTCCTACCTGTAAATCTCCCTTGCAATAGTTTTAGCTGATCTGACAGCAGCTATCAGCTGTGCGCACCAGAGAGGCTGAAGGGAGTGAATGGAAACGGCGACAGCGACCAAAGAGCACTGATAATTGTTCGGGAAAGAAAGAGAAACAGTTTAAACCACGACTACTGCAACGAGATGGAGAAAACTAAAAGAGAAGAGATCTCTGCACACCTGTAAATCCTTAAGATTCAAAAGGACAACATTGATTACCGTTTTAAGGAGACTGGATCCCTAAATATTAATAATAATAATAAAAAAGATAGATCGCAAGCAAGCAATCGATTCAAATACATTTTTGCAACATTCATTGTGCACCGGCATCAAAATGAAGAACTATATGTCTATGGAAATATTCTTAAAGATTTGGAAAATGGCTAATTTTAGATAAATTAAAAAAATACAGGCATCGTTAAGGGCGAGTTTAATGCGTTTTGTAGAAGGAGACCGACAAGCAATCTGTTTTGATGTTTCGTTCTACTGTGCGTCACTGGGTTTAGGGAAAATTGATTTGCAGAAGAAATTTGGGTAAAAGAATAGCTGTGAAGGGAAACCAGGATTTCCAAGCAACATGGCTGATGGTTGGGTTTGGGGGCACTGGTAGGAGCCCTCCAAAGCACTTGGATGCTAGCTAGCTATGACAGATAGCAACATTTCCAAAGTGATCAAAGCAGCATTATAAACATTACACAATGAGTAAACGACGTAATACGAAGTCGGACTCCGTGTATGTGTCCAAGGTTATAGTCTCCGGAGACGTGCTTTGCGATACTAACAATAGCCAACGGATGTGGTGGGCTTTCCTCGCTTCATCCTTGGTTACTTTCTTGGGGGGTCTATTTATCATTCTTTTCTGGAGGACCCTCAAGTACCTGTGGACTGTTTGCTGTCACTGCAATGGCAACAAGGTAATTTGAAAACATAATTAATGTTATTTTCCATGCTAGGTTTCTCAATATACAATTCTGCATTTTTTTTAAAATAGTATAAAAGGGATTGTCTACTGTTTGTTGATAGCGTTCCTTTTTCTTTGATGTTGGGAAATACATGTTTTTCTGTGCACGTGATCTGGTGGGTTTGCATTTTACAACCCTGTAGCATATCAGTGGGTAAGGTACTTTTTTTTTTTAATATATATATTTGTATCTGATATGCGCAGTTCACTAGGGACGATAATTGTGTGCATATTTATGTGACAACCCCTTTCCCCGTACAAAACATAATTTCTATTGGCATCACGTCTCCATTGAGAAAGCTTCTGACTCGCTGTTGAGTCATACAGGAATACAGTATTCTTATTTCACAGTGTAACATGGATACAAGGGGCTACATTCATTTTATATTAACAGGTCTTTTTTTAATTCTAACTTGGAGATATGAACTTTTGCAACTGTGATTATTATGAGTTTTTAATTTTATTTATTTATTTATTTATTACATCGAGTTATACATTTGCAATTAATTTGCAGCATGCCCGGTTATCTGATACGCCTCTTCCTAGCAGCCCATTTGTTGTTCTCACAATTGGAACATCAGTTTCTGATACCAATGGATAGATAGCCTGTCTAATTGTGGTTGCTAGGCTCTATCTGACGTCTTCCCCATTCTCATTTTGCAAATTAAAAATTGACTTTCAGATAATAAAATTTTATAAGATGCAAAATGTACGTTCCTTTTTTTCTTTTTTAAATTTTTATAAATTACTTGGTCGTGTGTTGCATTAATGCATATCAGCTGGATTGCACAAATAGTTTATGAGAGTGACAGTTCTGTATGCAGTGGATGGACCCCTCCCCATGTTTTGCACTGTATACATCGATGTAGCTATTACCAAGTTCAAATACATTTTCTTTATAACTGTTCAAGTTATATGATTGATAGTAGTTGCACATTTCTTAATGTTAAATATTTTAGTGGGGTTAAATAATTTCTTCACCATTTTTGTCAAACATAAAAAAAGCATATTTGTGAGTGTCCTACAAAATGCTTATTCACATTTTATCAATCACTAACATTTTAAATATTTCATACTTACACATCTGAAGTGTAATATGATGTTCATTAGGTCATACCACTTAAGTTATTATACAATTAAAATTTTAAATAAGAATAGTTCTTTGTACATCATATTGAATACCTGCAGGAAACCTATATTGTGAGAGTTCAAAAGCTAACCTGGACAAAAAAATACACCCATTTGACATTTCTTGAAGTACCTGATGAGAAAATTGGTGTTTCCTTAGTTCTCTTAGTTTTCAATTCTTACCAGCACTTTATAAAACCTTTTTTAATTTTTTTAAAATTATAATTCTTTACTGTAGATGATTAGCAAAAATACAAAATATACCTATTTTTAATGACTTTTTTTTACATTTCAGGGAACTATATATATATTTATATATATATATAATATAGTATATTATATATATATATATATATATATATATATATATAATATATAGTAACAAAAACAACCTAAAAAAAACTAGCAGTATTCATTTTAAGCAGTGAAGGACAAAGTTAAAATGTTGTTTTATGTAGTATATAGTTGCAGATTTGCAAATTAAATTTACATTGCTGGCCATTTTAGACAATAACTTGTGTCAAAAAAGAAGCAACATATAGAACAGTTGCCTTCTGAAAATGAATGACCAACCTAATACAATACTGCAATGCCAAGGTTTTATCAGCACTTGTTAAAATGTGATTTATGGAACAATAGTTCCTTCTGATTATTATCTAAATGTTTTCCTTAAAATATTTTGTCCACATTGCTTTTACTCTGACAGTTTTACAGCTAGTTGATGATGGCATATTATATGCAGTGAAAGACAATGTGAAATGGATATCCTCTATCATTTCATTATGAAGGAGATCATGGCAGGCTTTGTGCTGCATAAAGTTAAAAAGGTTTTCAGCTGTTGTTGTCTTTAAATTAAAGATGTCATGAGTGCTTATCTGAAGGGAAAACACAGATGAAACCATATGAGGTGGGACATGCTTACAGCAAGTTCAAACAAGTTCAAATGTTATGCTTTATGTGTTTAAAAAAATGCATATATATATATATATATATATATATATATATATATATATATATATATATATATATATATATATATATTATATTACTCAAGTAATTAATCCAAGCTCATTACATATTTAAAACCTGTGTATTTGTATATGGACAGGGGTTGGGTTTAGAATATTGTATTCTATATTATAAGAGTGCCTCACTTCTCTTGTGTTTAGTATTATTGGTATTGGTTTGACATATTTTCCATAGACTGCTTTGGTCTGTCAATCATTACATAAAATTAAACTGCAATTAGGTAGCCAAAGGCATCTATTGTCATTTCTTCCATACTGAGTGTGCTGGAAAGTAGGGTTTAGTTCTGCCTTTCATAGGGTTGTTCTAAAGTTTAGCTGAATATCAGTGAATGCTTCATGAACTCCACCTCCTGCTCTAGTGTATGCACACCCACCTACTGCCTACTCGTAAACCTGTGGGGTTCTGACTCATACTACACACAAAGACCAATCATGCAGTAAATACACTGTTAAAGTAAATATAGCTAACAGAATAATTCCAGTAAATGTTAGCTAATATGAATTGCTGATCACTCCATAGCTCTTAGACTTTTCTATATTAAAGATGCATGGGGGCTGTAAGTTAAACCTGTATTTGATTTTTTTTTATAGCATTTACAAATAGCAAAACTAACGATATATTGGCCTGCATTTGAGTACCAGTTATTGCTTTTCCTAAGACTGGTTTTTAATGTCGTCTTAGTTCATTCACCTTTACGAAGTTTACCATGTGCTTTAAGAATGTAATTGTAATGGTATCATATGGTTTGTGATGACAGGAAGAGACAGCTGCTGTTTTGAAGAGACCCATGTGTTGCATTTGCAGTTACATTTTAGAAGGCTCTGTTATTTAGTATTTAGCATAGGGTAGAAATATGGTGACTGATTTTTTCCTGTGCAGGCTGTGTATATGAAGAGAAATGAAACATGGAACTTGTGTTCATGTGGCTTAAGAACATAAGGTTCATCCATATCTTCAAAGGACTCGCACCATAATATATAAACTAGTTAATTCTTTGACAAGCATTCTAGCAGTACGTCTGTATCATAGTCAGTTGTGCAGCTTCCACTCTTCGTTCTTCTGAACAGTCACGATTGAGCTTTTGCAATGTTTGTTTATTGAAACTGCCCTGTTTCCAGGTGAAAGTGTAATCTCACTACCATTCACTTTTCACACAAAACACACACACACACACACACACACACACACACACATTATAATTATAAAAAAAATGCAGTACAGGCACAGATGATGGAAACAGCAAATGATTTACATCAAGACTAGAGGTGGGGATTGTATTGCCCATTTTCCCTTACTCAGACTACTTACTAAATACCCTGGTATCTCTCAATAACCATCTAATCTTTTAAAATATGCCAAATGTTTTAATAAGCAAGACCTCTCGCAAGTGGAATGGTACCCCGACATGTTCTTCTTTTTCCAGGAAAGCAGGAAAATTGGGGATGGGGAGTTTGTTCTTTAAAAATATGCAAGAGATTGTAATAAACAGTCTCTCCCACAAGTGCTGTGGTACCCCAAATTTGATCCACTTAATACCAGTGCGGAATGACTTGGTTTGACATTTTCTCACAGTCCCCCCCCCCCCCCCCCCCAAAAAAAAAGGTTTCTAGCTAAGGACTGCCAAGGATAGCCCTGCACTGAATATTGCATCAGTCTTGACAGTCACCACAAAGGAAGATTTTTAAAATAAGGAACAAAATAGGGAACAAATGCTCCACCCAGACATTCTGCATTCAGTCATTCATCCTGCTATTTCTACCATGCAATCTGGAGAAAGAAGAAGCCAGGTTGGAGCTAGTTATTAAAATAGTAGGTTTTATTTTATTAATTACTTTTCTTCTAAGTATTTCTAACAATTGATCCTGGACACATCTGATTTAGTTTGTCTGAAATATCAGTACGTTCAGCTGACACTTGAAAGAATTCAGGTGATCTCAGATCTCAGTAGTGATTGGCACCTCAGGACTGATTCCAAAGAGACCAAAGAGAATCTGTCAGTTCACTGAGAGAGGCTTGTACAGTTTATGCAGAAATCCCAAATGTTTTTAACAGCTGGCATCTCTAAATGTATCTGGGAATAAGCCAACACTTAAAAGCTTGTAACAAGAACAGGGACCTTGTATACCCTATAAACCTGATGTTTTGTTACACTTTTAACGAGGGCAGTGAACATTATTCAATAAAAAAAAATGTCTCCTTAGACTACTATAACCATGGCTTTTTTTGTTTTGTTTTTTTATTAATTTCATTTTTCGGTGCTTTATTTTTAGCTATTATTTCCGAGTTCTATGTAAATCGTTTTTGTTTCAGGGGCTTTCGCATTTTATAGTACTGTATGAAATAATTTGGTTACTTGTCAAAGTGCTTGGGCATTTTGTTTTCTGTCACAATAGTTATAATAACTCTACAGTACTTGCACACTTAAGTTGTTCCTTCTTTTCTTTGCTGTCTTCCACAACTAAATCTTTATGGTCACAGGCACATTCTTCTTGGGTTTTTGTGGGTCTAGGCTTTTTTTTTTTATATTTTGCCATAATTTGTAATTCTGTTTTAAATTTAAATCCCACAAACAAGCCTTCTAATTGTAATCTCGTTTTAAATCTTGCAATTGAAATCTAGGAATTTGCTGCCACTCAGTAGTTGGGGTGGCTTTAATTAAAGTATTCAGAATGAATCAGTGTGAGACACAAGTCAGGAAGGAGGGATACTGCCTTACTGCACTGGGGAAGTTAGTTTGTTTTTGTTTTTTTTTGTAGTAGGTTTTTAGGAAAATCAGAAGCCCTAATTATAACATAACATGTTTATTTTTCACCACACCTATTGTGATCCATGAAACAAGCAGTGAAATAATAACACACTCTTCCCCTTCAGTCAACCATGTACATTTGAAAATATGTATTTTGGATATGTGCACCTTGATAAACAGTTACTTAGAACCTCATTTATAATAGAAAGAGCATTTCTCTATGGTCATTTAAACAGTGCTTGCTTGAAAAATTACAAAATTGATTCCTCTTGTTGATAGCCTAGGTTAATGATTTTGTTCTCTACTCCTGTCATAACAAATTACTGCACAGTCTTTTTAAAGGATAACAGAGTGTGTTCAAAATACATCTTTATTACAAGTAATGCATGTTACACTACACATTGATCTTCAGTTTCTTTTTTAAATACTGTAAAATGTATCTCGTTTTTAGTATATTAAATATTTTCTTTACAAATACATACATGAGAGAAATACATTCAGAAGATCTATCAATTATCACAATCTATCTGAAGAATAACCTTTTGACGTCCTAAATTGATTTAATCTAATCACATTATGGCCGTATGGAAAAGAGAGTCGTCATTTGCTAGATGTTTTAGTATGCTGGAAATTACAGCAGTTTAGATAGTTCGTGATTGCTTGTGAATCTAGCAGATGAATAATTCATTTGAAAGGGAATGATACATTGCAACTCCTGTTTTAAGAGTTTTTAACCTTGTACATGGAATAGAATCTGATTTCTGTTTTTCATTTCTAACTACTATGCAGCATGGAACACCTAATACTATTTGAAGATGTTTGCAAGCAAGATTAAACCATGCTAAGTGATTGAAGGGGTTTAGGGCATGCACTGAGGTGGTATCTATGTTTTGTGGTTGATATATGCTCCATTCTTGGTGGTATTCTAGAATCTGTACTGTATGAAAGTAAACATGATGATTTGACAAAAATATAAATATAGTTAACACAGTACAGGTCTAGATAAATAAAAAAAAGAGAACACAGCTTACAGTAATACCTACGTCCAGCAATGCCACTGCTGTCTCGATCTGCCTGCCCAGTCTCTAATCCAAGTTGTTGTTCTTCTCTTGCTACATTTCGTTATTTTAAAAAACACAATTTGCATTTTATTTTTCCCTTGAGTGAGCCTGTAAGACATATTTTGTCTGGGTTCTAAACTGCAACCTTCATCAATCTTATTTAACGTGAAATCTAGCTTGTTTAAAATCTTATAAGTCCACAGAACAAAGTTTGCCAATTTTTTCGTTTTATATACAGTTAGGTTTCCTCTGGAATAAGTTTGCCTGTTCTGGTGGCAGTATTGTCTTAATTGTCGTCATAATAAAAACATACGCATTGTGCTAAACATAGGAGAAGAGTTACAAGAGGAATCACATTAAATAATGTTTTGTTGAGTGAATACAGATACTTTATCTCTATGTCATTTACAAACACACAAAGTGTCCTTACACTTAGGATAATAGCATTTCAAGATGGCAGTAGTATTTCCCAAAATATGGCCTACTGACATTTGATGGAGATCAACATTCTCCCACACAGTAGTAGTAATTGTACAGGGATAATACATTTAATTGTTCTGTTCTTCAGAAATCTATCTCAAAATAGTTAACTTTATTACATTACAATTTACTGGAAGTAGCCATCATATTTTAGCCTTTGTGATGTGACACAAATGTGTTCTTTTAAGGGCATTTGTAGGTCAGGGAATCCCTTGTGCACTTTTGCTACAGTGCCAGCTTCCAGGATGATGAGATAGAGAAGTGTGCTAGCGCAGAAATGAGTCATGCATTATATACACATAGATGACTTTCATAAAAATCACTATTGGCTAAACAAATATTTAGGGCTATAGCAATATTCTTTTTCTTAGCGATATTTTGTTTCTCCCGCAGCTCTCCATTAGCTCTCAACAGTCTGTTCTTCCAGTAAATTCAATGTAAATAAATGTATATTTTTTGTAACCCTCATATCTGATTCTCACTAACAATTATATAACACTACTCTATAACTTGTAAAAAACCATAAATTAACACACACTGATAACTAGCGGTCCAGATAAGCTGTGTACCTGTGGTTGTTATGCATTAAAAAATCAGAAATGCACACTAAATTTATATTTAATGCATACAAATACGCATAGCAGTTACTACATCTCCCAGAATACAATGTTTTCAGTTACTAGGAAACTGTACACAAGGAAAACCAACCAAAAAACATTGTCTGGCTAGCCCCGTTGTTTTCACAGTAAGAATTAGAAAAATTCAAAGCTACACAGGTTGAAGCATAAACATGCTAAAGTTGATTTAAAAAAAAAAAATGCTAAAGAAAGTGAATACTGCAATCTTTTCATGAAATAATGTGACTAATGTGACGTCTCAAACAAGTGAGCAATCAAGAAAATGCAGAACACCTTCCCAGTATCTTTAAAAAGACCTTCAGGCTGATTTTGTATCTCCCTATATCTCATAAGCTAAGAAGCTAAGTACGGCTCTATCCGAAAATAATACTATGCACCCATAAGATGAAATTTCATAATTTCTAGGTATAGTATGGCTACAGTATACTATACAGAAATAGGCACTATGCCACAACAAGTTTTTTTTTTTGACAACAGTGATTATAACTTGGCTTCATGGTAACTCAATAATGACCATGACCGTAGGGAATAATGACTGGATGGTGATCTAAAGGCCAAGCTTGAGGGCTGTTAAACCCCAGGAGCAGATTGATTTTTGTAGATATTTAAAGTCAGGTGTTAAAACAGTTTACTTATTTATTTTTTATGAAGAAGGAAATTTAAAACAGTTTACTTACATGTTTTTTTTTGTATTATTTATATTTTATAACTGTGTAAAAAAAAAAAAAAAAGTAATTATCCCAGTGTGAATATTAATTAACAGATAATCATGATCTCATAATTGTGATGCTAACATGCCTCTAACTAACCCTAAAGCCTAGCTTACACTTGACAAAACATTCAGTTTAATGTCAAGGCATACAAAGATTTCACTTCAGGCACTGTGACCTTTTGAAATTAATACTTACAGTATTTTATTTGGCTGTATACTGCATAACATGCATGTTACGTCTAATCTAAAACCGCAATCAATTGCATTTAAGAATGTACCAGCTTGGATACACTGCATATTATTTATAATGCATAATAATACAGTAATAATACAGTAACTACACTACCAACATTTTAAGTTTGTGGACTATTTTAAATTTGTTATCTTAGGATCTTTGCTAATATTTAAATCTCAATTAGTGGGCTATAAATCTTCAGGGTTTAATGTTACTATATTTATATGTCTTTCTGTTTCAGTTCATAAATAAAACATTTAAATAGCCAGCCAGGGGAAAATATTTGAATACTGGTTATTCAAAATCAGATTTAAAAAGAAGTCTGCAATAATATTGATACAAACATATTAATGTGTTTCTATGGTTAAATAAAACAACTTGGTAACAAAATTCAATGTGGATGCCTGCTATCTATTTTTATTTTGACATTGGCCTATTTCTATTTATTAAGTAAAAAATTGGCCTGTTTTTTATATCATGGAATGCTAATGATCTAAAAAAATATATGAATAATACATTTTAATAATGGCTCACAAAGTAATTTAATTAATAGAAAACAAAGATTTAAAAGCATTGGCTCTCTGAAGTGGTAAACGTACCATTTCTGAATACTGTTCCTGTTATGTGAGACTGTGTGACCTTTTTCTGTTGGTAGAAGAAACTCCTGGTTCACATTTCTCTCACTACTAGGCTGCAAGGCTAGATTTAACATGTGACCATACCATTTTTTGGACCCCCTACTAGTGCCTGTGTGAAATGCATGTGACAAGTTCACTGTCACTCTTGCAACCTGTTGGTGAAATGCCAAAGTTATAAATGCCAAAATTATAAACCTGACTCCTTACTTTCTCACTGTAATAGTGGAAATAGCAGTTTTAAGATTCTTTCAAGTCTGTCTACTAATTTGAATTGGCAGACCATCTAATGTTGATGTAAATCTAATTAATCATATAGTTATTCAGCTAACACACACTGTAGCACTGGTGGATCCTGTTACTTCAATGTCTGGTCAGCTGAAAGTAATTTATAATTAAATTACTATCCTGTACACTCAAAGGACACAGCTTTCATGCCAGAGAGGTGGGTGTCCTGGTTTTTGGTGGTCGGATTTAAAAATAGTTTGCAGGAGTTGAGGTGATCCTTTTCACTACCTTTTTGGTCTGATGATGAGGATTGTTTAAAGCTATTTATATTGGAGGTCATATTAAACAATCTTTAAATACTCCCAAGTTAAAGCTTTCTGATTTGGGCAAATGTGTCTTGTCACATGGGGTCAAAAGTCACTCTGGCCTGTTTGTTTGCAAGAAAAAATAAACAATCTAAAACAAAGTTTTGAGCATCCTATTGTTATACATATCATCTACAGTAACCTTCCCTGTTAGTTGATTTACATGAAAAATAGAAGAATTTTCGGAACTTTTGGTTTGTCCAATTTTTCAAGAGGGTTATTAGTGCAAACAAACGCCTCTGTCAAGGCAAAATTAAATGTTTTTCGTGCTTCACGGTTTTCGTGGACTTTTGGTACATTGCAAGTAAAGCAATCATAGTACTGCTCTCAATTTCTGCCTTTCTCTTTTGGTGTATACTTGAAAATGCCTGTCAACAGCCGATTCTCGGTAGTGAGCTACAGTAACATTGCAGGACATACAGAAGAGCTTACCGCCATCGCTGTGTAAAACTCTGGCTGGATACTGCTTTACACGATCTGCTGCAGACATATTTTTAGCCTTTTTAGAGATATCCATGTCCTTGTTCACAATGTGTAGTATTTTAATATCCCGCCTAGATTGCATGTAGTCATGTGACATAATCATTGCCCAGCACTGTCTGCATGGTGAATAGTACACACAGGCACACAGCAGAGCTGTACAGTTTCGTTAATGTGATTTTTTTTTTGGTGTGAAATACAGATAATAATTATGAAATTTGTTTTTATTTCTTAAGAATATTTTAAAAATCGAATTATTGGGCTAATTTCACGATTTCTGCGCAGCCTGTTAAATCGCGTTTAGTTTAGTTATTAGTTATAACCGAAGAGCGTTATAATCGGGGGAGGGGTGGGGGCACTACGGGACACAACAACACACATCTGACTAAAATACAAAATAAAATAACTCCCTGTATAATTCACGTACAGTGAAGCAAAAATGTAAGTTTCCGTGAATTAACCATGTATAAAACACCATGTAATCAACGCTGTATTTTTTCCAAAAAAAAAAGGTAACATTCTGACTCGTGGATCATTTTAATTAGCAGTTTTTAAACTATAACTAGCTTGGCTAAATGGCGGTCGGGAGTTCAGTTGAAGAGGCAGACAAGCAAACCAAGTGCGAGAAGGAGAGTGGGTCGAGCGAAGAGACGAGGGAATGGGCTCGACCCACGTTCTGATGTCTATGTTATAAAGTGCCAGCGCAGCATTTCTTCAGTTCAGATACTGTACCAAAAGGGAGAGACAGAAATGGAAGTTAGACTGAGAAGTTCTTTACAGTTTGAACAACAACGGTACTGTACTTACTGTAGAAATATTGCATGAATCACTAGTATAGGGAATTGGGGGACAAGCTGTAGAAGCGTTATATCCGAGGTGCGTTATAATCGGAGACTTATCGCGAGGGAGCACTGTATGTGTAATTACAAAACCAATTGTGGTTATTCATCCATATTAAATATTTAATATGCGAACACTGGTATGTTAGTAACTAGAATTAACACATTAGACAAATATTCACAATCAATATATTGTTTATCATTTGGTCTTTTATTAACCGTCATTTAGTTTTGTAACCAACAGGTGACACTTATTGTATGTATGTGTGTGTGTTCACATGACTGCTAATTAACATGTAATTGAACTTCAATAAATGGCTAAATTAATATTAATTATATTCTTATTGATGCTACGCAAAATTAAGTGTTACATGTGAGCTTATCAGTTTAAAACTTTCACACATAACAATTCATCATTCATATGCCATCTCACATGAATGGAACTTGGCCATAAAAAAGGATGCTGAAGTAATTTTCAGTATGTAGACCTTTATATTGCTGGTTTTGCAGTAAATATACATTTTCAGAACACCTATAATGACAACGTCGTCATTAAATTGACTGAAAGATTAATATACATATTTTACAATTTTTATTTCTAGTTTGTTGTATACGTTTTTTGGTTATTTTTTGTTTTTTTTTCAGATGAAACACATAGTTGTTCAACTAACACACATTGTAGCACTGGTGGATCCTGTTACTGCAGTGTTTGGTCAGCTGAAAGTAATTTATAAACACAAAAACACAAATGTGGTCCCTAATTAACTTGTTGTATTTTTAAACTGGCAGTTTAAAACTCCAAGGAGGTAACCTGTGGCAATTTGCGTGGTCTCTTTCTCAGACATAATTGAGCTTAAAAGATCTGGAATTGCTGCAAGCAATTCAGCTTTAAACCTTGCTATCTTTAAAGACGTAACTGAAAAGCACAATTCTTTAGAATATGTTTTCAAACAAGGTTATTAACTGTTGCAGCTTGGGCCGCAGTAGAATGCCAGTTAGACAGCGCTGAAAGGAGTCAGTTTGCATTATTGTTAGCCTTGTTTACATGGTCGTGCCAGAGTTATTTGCTATCAAACTATCAACGTTTGATAGTCAGTAGATGGAAAGCTAATGAAGAAAACCATAAGGATTTATGAGCTGCAGGGCATTCTAATCAATAAGAGCATAATACTGGTGTCCAAGGATGGTGAATATCTGTCCTCTTTGGGAAGGCAGAATCTCAGTAGTGGAGATAAAGGCAGTAAACTAATACAGAAACAGAGTGTTTGTTTCTTCTTTGCATGTATTGATGTAGTACAACAATTCAGGAACTTTGAAAGATGATGCCTATATATTTACAAAGCAGTTTACTCAAGTCAGAATTATTTTGGAAAATATCTTTACAGCTTCCTAATTGTTCACAAAGACACATATCTTTATGACATGTTTTGTCATGTGAGCTTTTTTTGGATCTGTAACTAAACAAGCTGTTGGATCTGCTGCATCTAGTCTTTGAGATATGATTTTAAGTTGTCTTGCATTACCCACATGTGCGGATTATAAAGCTGTTTATAACATTGCACAATTGTAATATTGTGGAATTGCATGTTCTTAGCAAGTGTCGTCTAGCATACATAATGCAGTGGTGGTTTCACCTATATTATATTAGTCATTTTTTAAATAACTTTTACCATCAAAATATGGTTGAACTAGTGGGCGAGTGTGGTTCAAATCCCAAATTAGGTAGAAAAATGGGAACAATTGAGGAATAAAACTGCACCCCCTACCACAAACTTTTATTTTATTTTATAAAATAGTGAAAAGAAATATATGATATTAATAGAATAAATCAATCACATCACGCATAGTCCAGGAATGTTTTCTTTGTTTTTTTCCACTGGATACCTTGATAAGTTGTTGTACTAATTAGATCAGAAGGATACGAGGTTGGACTGTTCCTTGACATAATCTCAGCCAAGAACCAAAAATAAATATTTCAAGGGTAGGAAGGTAACACCATAAAACAATGCTTTTAAAATATATAACATCAAAGTACAGTGTTATTATGTCTTTTTAAAATATGGATTTACAGGATAAAACTTTTACTGTTAAAAAAATAACATTAATAGTGGAAATACAAAATACATATTATTTGAAGTGCTAACCGTTCATTACAAATGTCTCAATTGACCAGCAAGAATGTTCAGGAAAGTCCTACTAATTTGCAGAAAGTTGTTTTCTGGTCAGCATTGTTTTGTCAAAGATGTATTCCAGATGAATGCATGGACCAGTGTTTTTTTTTTTTTTTTTTTTATAGTAGGATAGACATTGTTGTGAATAAAGTGACTTAATTGTTGTGCAAGAATATTTTTTGCTAATTATCTGTTGGGACTGAAGGAAACTTGCTTGTTAACACTGACACTGTGAGATGCCTTTTTAATGTTAAACTCTGTGGTAGCCAACCTTTAGAGTGAAAGGTGCCAATTAAGCTACTAGTGGGAGAGACTGGGGTGCCATCCATCATTAGAGACCTTTACATCTGTTTAATTATTTGCTGTAAAAAAGTAGTCATTTTAAAAGTGTGGCTCTTGAGTTACTCCAGGATTTTTTTGGACAGCTGTCTCTGGCTGTTAGCTTGTATGAAGAAGGCTGTGTTTTGTCCCTGAGTCTGTACTTCCTCAGTCCAGAGAAACTATGTCACCCTTTGACCTGGAGACATCCGTTTACAGAGTTGAATGGTTGCTGTGTTGCATTGCTTCAGTTTAGTTTACAACAAATTTAATGTTAAGCTATTCACTAAGCTCTGAGGGATCAGCTGCTAAATGTATTTAGTGTTTTAGTCACTAAGCATCACTGCATGCTTAATGTGTTCGCGACCATGAAATTGACCTCTGACCTCTGACATGGTATTTTAAGTTACTGCTATATCTAGTGCCAATACATTTTCAGTTGTTGACTAACATCAGCAGTTTATCAAATAGCAGCAATAGGAAATAACTCAAATATGTTCCACATGTAATATGTCACTTTCCAACCATCTGAGACATAATGTTTTTCACGCATTTGTATTCTTAGCCCAAAATCTCAGCCGTCATCTCTTGTCAGTAGCACTTCACTACTAGCATAGATTTAGTTTCATACCTAACATAATTACTTTTTTTATTTGAAGAACAAATTTAGTATTAATTTGGTTTTAGTGGTGCACATGATTTTGGGTTTTACTCGACTTGAGATGGTTTTGTTGTTCTCACAACTCTAAATGTCAGGGTATGTCTAGTGTATAATTAAGACACAGGGACCAATTCACTTGTTTTCCTGGTTTAACTGTTGATATGTCATGGTCATAAACCTTCTCATCTTACTGATCGCTCTAATTTTGAATTTACAGCTGTGGCAGGGTATATATGTTTATGTTTGGGTGGGGGAGAGCGCCAATCTTAAAACATATTAATTTTTACAACCACTGAAAAAAAGACATACAGTAGATGATGTAAAAACTGCCAATAACAGCAAATGTGTTTTAGATTATCCAATAAAATCAAGGTGTTTGAATCTAATTCCAAATTAATTTCACTTTGAATTAACAAGGTACATTTGAACTTGTATCATGAGATAACAAAAAACAGTTTACTAATTTTATACAGTACGTGACAGTCAACATCCAGATCTAAAGTCCCTTTCTGAAGACTCTTCGATTCCATGTCTATTTAGATGTTTACAGAACTTGATTGAGTTGGAATATGTAATTTTACAAAAAATAAACATTAAATTTGTTCAGAAATTATACCTTATAAGAGAAAAAGGCTAATAATACTTATTCACACAACCTACTGTATATAAATAATGCAGTTGGATTGGTACTTGTTGAAAATGGGATTGTGAATCAATGTGCTGATTGCGCTTTATTTAAGTAGTGTTTAAGAGTTTGCACAAAATCAAGGTATTTACATGACAAATTGGACTTATTGGCAGGGTGCTTAAAACATTTTGCATTGACATTTTGCATTGACATTGTCGATGTCATCTATTCTGTTCACTATGCACAAATCGTCTAATCCTCTTTGGACTAGCAGCACTGAAAATAGTTCTGCATATAAAGACTCAGAAGCTAATGTGATTTTTGTAGATAACCTTACTGTGACATTGACCACATGTTGTTCTTTTTGAGGCTAATGTCTAAAAGATACAATAGTCACTAGCTATACAATGTATCTTTAAATGTCAATGTTTACAGTTCACATTTCTTTAGGTGTACAGCTTTAAAATAACAAGATAGTGGCATAAATGACTGAAGTTTGTAGAAAAAGTTTAGATTCTGCAATATGTGTGGGAATAACATGCTGTGATCCGGATAGCTTGTGGTGATGTCAGACAAGGAAGTAGACACACATGGACTGGGGTATGGAAATACTGATGCGCATGTTTAATAATAAATAAACAAATGAATAAATAGTTTGAACAAAACACTGGTACAAAACATATGGCACAGTGGCCAAAACAGACAAACAGCACAGACACGGAACAAACAAGTGTCGTGCTAGTGTAAAACCAGCATGGGTAGCAATTGTTTTTTTTAAGTTTTGTTTCTCCCGTTCCACCTCTGAACACACTAACCCCGTTCAGCC
This sequence comes from Polyodon spathula, assembly GCF_017654505.1. Classification (NCBI taxonomy): domain Eukaryota; kingdom Metazoa; phylum Chordata; class Actinopteri; order Acipenseriformes; family Polyodontidae; genus Polyodon; species Polyodon spathula. The sequence continues at coordinate 10,657,441 of NC_054546.1, read as the reverse complement.
AAAGCTGCTTGTTTTTATTTTGTGGCCGAGGGATTAACTGGCTATCAATTACCTGGTTTACCCCTCGACCATGTTTGGCACGGGGTTTCTCATACGTGTGCTCAACAGCCAGTTTGTCAGTAATCACTTGCTGTTGATCATGCATCATCCAAGAAAAGAAAAAAAGAAAAATCTGTGCCAGAAAACTCAGTTAATTATAAACACAATTTTTGGAAATGAAAACATTTCCTACATTTTAAGGAGCTGCAAGTGCTGCTCACAATGAAAATTACAACATTGTAAATTTACATAGTAAAGTTAAATCAAGGATGATGAGGATAATATAATTTTATAATAGTCAGGAACAAACATTATTTCTTACAATTTTTGTATACTTTTAAATAAAATGACAACATGCTATTTCAGTTTATAATGCTGCCAAAGGGAGGAGGTTACTGTTGAAACTGGCAATAACGCTTACAAAGCTGCTGCTCACTGAGAAATAGCAAATGCATCATGCAAGTACATTTCTGCCAGAGGGCTGCCCCGTTATGTCACCAAACTTATGATTTACAAAGAGCTGGGGATTGCTGTTATGATATTTATTTGTTAAGTACAGCACTGCATTATTGACTCTTTGGCCACAGAACAAGCAAATAGGTTAGAGTAGACTTTGACTGTAGAATCCCCTTGTGTGCCAGAAGTTGTAGCCTGATAGAGGGCCCAGTTCAGTTTACTAACAGCTAGTAATAAGCGTTTTTAGGGAAATGTAAATTCACACATTAACAGAGAATGTGGAGATTTTTACAATGACTTTTGGGACCTGAATGGAATGTCTTTTTATTTAAATTATAATTCAATCATCACATCATCTTACTATATGTTTATAGGTGTATAGCTGGGCCAAATCAAATAATAAGTTTACAGAATTGAAAGTTAATGCTTTTGCCTTACACACTTCTGCTGAATGCTAGTGTTGAAATCAAAATCCAAAATTTCACATCATATCCATAAGAATAGTGATGAAGTATCTCATGGTATGCTTTTGAAGAGATATTTGATATCAATTCAGGTGTGGTAGAGGTTTGTACTACTAACTATATTGCTTGGAACTTAATTGTCATTGAACCATGATAATAATTACATTAACATATTACAGATCAAAGAATAATCAAAATTAAAGTAGTCAGTGTTTTGGTTAACGATTGCAGTTGTTTAGATGAGGCAAATTATATATTAAATAAATTACATACAAACTGTTTTTGTTTCTGTCAGCAGGGATATTATAGAGGCATTTTTTCATTTTCTTATTCCTGGTCAATTATGCTACACAGGTGGAACAATGGTACACTAAAATATACACATCCTAGAACGTGAAAGAAAAGTATGGATGTTCCTCAACAAATGCCAGCCATGGTTTCATTTGCATATGAATGAGTTGTTGTACTAATGAAAGCTGCATCTTTAGAACTGCTTGCTCTAATTTTGATTAAACTTTTCAGTGACAGCTGTGAATGTATTTAAATGGATTTCATAGTGGATTTGGAAATAGTAAGGCTTTACTTTGGGAACCGCTCCTTTTCTTACTGTTCCGTGTAATTTGGATTTAGGTCGTGATGACCTTTCTTTTTCTGTTTCTGACACTTGTAACTTGGTGTTCATGACCTCTGGGGGTGGAAGTGCAGATCTTGTTTTTTTTGGTTGAGGAGGGTCACATTTCTGCGTAAGTTCAGTCAGCAGTTCCAGAATTGTCTGACACTCCCCTCAGAGATTTATTTTCAAACACGTTCTAGCACAAGCTACATTTTCACATGCCAGCTCCTTCAAGCCTGTATGTGAATGACGTAACTGCCAAAAGCATAAATGGGGTAACATGAAGGAATGATTGAAGATTTGACGAGATATACAATAGTATATGTAGTGCTTAAAGTGTGTTTCTGAAGAACAGCACAGAAAACCACAGAGCTTGCATATTAGTATTAGGTGCTTTTTATATGTAAATCTGCAGGATAAGAATGATAAGGTATTGTAAGGCTTAGTAGCTCATTTAGTACCAAGTATTGCAGGTGTGCCTGTGCCTGAAATCATTCTTACTTTAGGGATGGGAAATTAATTTTTAAAATGATTGACATGTAAGGAAATTGGCCTGATAAGGTAAAAATGAAAACTGATTTAAGAACAACTTCAGCCTCCTAAAGGGCGGTGTGAGTGGTGGACAGTTGCAGAGTAAGCATGAAAACGATAAGTCCTACATTTTCTCATGAAATTGAAAAGCAGTCTGATAAATGGTTTTCTAAAAGGGTGTGCCAGTAAAAATCCAGTATTCATTTCATAGTGAGTTAAATCATTTTTGTATCTTGTTTTGAATTTGTTAGGCCAGCATCTTGTACATAGCTTTTTTTATTGTATTTTGGAGCATGTATATTCCAGTAAAGGTGAAGGACAATGTGGGATAATGTTACCATCAGCCACAGGATTCATTGGCGTGACTATTGCTGCCTTACTCCTCTTTAATCGGTTATGGCTGTCTTGTGTATCGCCCTGATTGGCTGAACATACTTTAGTATATATTTTAGTGTCTGGGTAGAGCTTTAATTTTGTACTGCGGCCTAAGCTGACACACCCAGCTAATTTCACAACACCAAACCCACTAAGCTAGACCCCGGAGCCGGCCAATGGCCAATGGTTGAAACACCTCTGTGCCAATTTGCCCTGCTTCCCTTTCATTTTCTCTTTCATACTCATTCTGATCTTGTCTTTATTTGCAGGACGTGCAGAAGGTTAACAGCAGCGCTGATAATCAGGCTGACGGGTCACCTAAAAATGCAGATGAAAAGGAGGAGAGCCCAGCAAATGAAGTGGGCTGGATGACCTCGGTTAAAGACTGGGCTGGGGTTATGATATCTGCGCAAACCTTGACAGGCAGAGTTCTTGTGAGTACTTGACTGTGTTTTTGTTCCTCTGCAGCATATATAAAATATCTAGTGTCGCAAAATAGTTTTAGCATCATTACAGCAATTATAACAGGTCTAGTACAGTTGGAGCACCAGCTGTTTCGAAAAATTGATGTTTGGTTATCTAGTAATGCAATGACAGTCAACTGTAAATCTGTGGAATGTAAAACAAACGTAAGTTCTTCTGGTAATATTGGTTTGGTGTACTGCTTTTTCAATGTGGACATTTCTGTTTCTTTTATTCTGTACACATGTGTAGTACTTGATTGAACTGAAAGACTAACATTTTGGTTATAATTCTGGAATGTCTAATTAACTTTGAGATTGATGCAATAAAAACTAAATGTACCAATTTATGACATAATGTATTGCCCTGAGTTGAATATACTTGTTAAAACTGTAGAAACATGTTTAAACAAAACAAGTACAGTGTATTTTATAGTTTTAAAGATTATTTTAATATTGGTTGTGGAAACAGAAATCAACTACATCTGGTCTAGTATTTAAATTACTTTCAATATTCAGTCTTCCACATCAGCTGCTTAATAACCTTGATAAGGGGTCCACTGAGCATTAACTGGGGAAAGCAGTGATTGATTTTAGTTTAGCAAAATCACCTGGAAGCTGTTACATAACTGCTGTTTATTTATTTACCCAAAAAAAGCACTGTAGAGAATTAGGTTTCAAGTCAATATTTGTTACAACAACTTCTTATACCTTGCTGTTTTATGTAAACATTGGGTTAGAGATTATTAAGATATATTGATTTACTACTATATTAAACCAAGTGCTTATTCTGTACAAAAATATTAAGGAATAGACAAGACATGCTGCAGTAACCTATCAAGCCTCTTTTGTCAGTATTTTAACCTGGAATAATCTATGAAAACACAATGATCTTTGGGTACTTTCTGGGATTTAAATTAAAACTAGCTTCTCTTCAATATCTACATGCGTCCCTTGGGTCACCTCATCCACCAACACAGCCTCATGTTTCACTCCTACGCTGACGACACCCAGCGCTGCTTAAAACTCGACCCTCTGTCATGGTCCGTCTCTCAGCTTGCATTCAAGACATTGAGGCCTGGATGTCGGCCAGTTTTCTTCAGCTGAACACTAGCAAACCTGAACTCCTTCTAGTAGGATCTAAAACAACTTAAGAATCTCAATATAGCCGCCCTGAACCTTGACAACTGTCTGCTGCTGCCTTCCCCCACAGTACAAAGCCTTGGTGTACTTCTTGACAGCAACCTCTCCTTTGATGCCCACATCTCCTCTGTGGTCAATTCTTCCTTCTACCATCTTCAAAACATCTCCAAAGTCCGTCACTACCTTTCCCTCCCAGATGCAGTGATACTTTGTCATGCATTTGGCTCCTCTTGACTAAACAACTGCAACTCTCATATGGTGGTCTCCCGGCACGCACCATAAACCGACAGCAGCTAGTTCCCTTACCAGATGTAAAAAACGTGATCACCCAGCTGCACTGGCTACCTGTAAAGTTCAGGATTATTTTCAAAACTCTCCTGCTCACCTACAATGCCCTTCATCACATAGGTCCTCCTCAACCTGTTGACCCGCTACGTACCTGTCCGCAAGCTGAGGTCATCCGACTCTGGCCTGCTTGTTATCCTCAAGCAAAAGTACATCACATTTGGAGAATGCTCGTTTAGCTTCATGGCTCCGACTCTTTAGAACTGTCACCCAGCTTTGGTGTGTGATGCTCCCACCGTCCCTCGCTTTAAATCAACTCTCAAGACCCACCTGTTCTCTCTTGCTTTCCATGCTCTTTAACTCTTTGCAGTCCATTTATTCAGTGCTTGTCAGGCACGTCAGGTCCAATTTATTTTCACACGGCTGTTTATTTTACAAACGCTGTTTAAAATATTTCAGAGTAAAACAGGTTTAAAAGGCAAAAAGGACACTCAGTACTGTATCTCCAGCCAACCCCACCCCTTGTTTGCTGTATTTTTCACATAACTCTTTATAGACGTGCATACTGATAAATCCTTTCCTTATCACTCGTTTTATCAACAAACTCCTCAATAATGTGATCCAAGTCATGATTTTATTACTATAACATCTCAAAAAGCTCTGCAAATGTCTGTGATATAGAGACCTGTGCTTAACGTCTTTTTGATGTTGGACAGGAAAGGGAAAATTGCAATGTCAGACCTGGTCCGACATAAGACAGAAAAGGGTTAAGTTCTACAATTTCATGCATTATGCTACTATCATGTATTATGCACTTTCCACTGTATTTAATGTATTATATATCGACAAAGTGGCTGAGTGGAAACAGGTGCAGGAGTGATGCAGTGTGGGGATTAAACAGACAGAGCCTTGTAATCATGTTTGGGAAGGAACTTTATTTCTTTTGTTCCAGTTCTGGCGACCAAACAATAATCCCCCAGCAATACACATCAATGTGTACTGCACTGGGTAAATAACATGGGAAATGCAGTTCCAGATAATAAACAATATCCGCCCCACAGTAACACAGACACGGTCACCAGTCCTGGGTGCGTGCAGTAGTGCTTGTGCTGGGTGATATAAGTTTATATTTGGAACAATGGTGAAGTACTCTTCTGGTTTAGGACTCACAGTCCTTCTCGGTTCATAAACACAAACCAATGAGAAGGAACAGATTACGATTCTCCATCCCCTTTTATGCGGTCACACATGACTCCTTGGTAAACAAGTGCAACCACCTCTCCAATCTGCATATGCTATGTTGTTTCCCTTCTGGGTTAATGCAATGGAGTCCTGCCCCCTTTCTAGCTAGCCGACTTCCTTTGAACTTTGGGAAAGAACTGTCAGGCCAGCCCATCTCGGGAACTCTGTTCTCACTGCTTAGCGTCCTCACAGGTCTGGAGGGAGCCTTTCCACCAAGAGTCATTGTATTTCTGTATAGCATGTATGATGCATTTCTCTGTATTTAAAGTATTATGGATTTTCTTATTGTTCCTGCATCTTGTAAAGCGCTTTGTGATGGTGGTCAACTATGAAAGACGCTATATAAAATAAAGATTGATTGATTGAGTCACTTAGGTTTGCCAAACTGTATGGATTAATGGGCTTTTCTCTTGGCAAAACATGGCTAGCTACGCTGTAAGGCATTCACTCATGGTCAGCGTCCAGGCAGCACTTGATTTTGCAGATAATGAAAAGTGGCATCAAAAGCAAAGCCATTAAAAGGGACATTATAGGTTTAAATTGTTTGTGGGTTTGTATTTGGAGTAATTAACCCCTTAATGGTCATTGATGTACAGTGTCACATATGATGCTATATGTTACAGTATATGCCAGGGCATTACAGGTTTAAGCCTTTGCAGACAGACATACAGGACAGGCAGAACTTTGACACATATTGGCATCTGAAACATGGATCTCAAAAAATCAATACCAAAAATCTACAGCACATTGGATAACAGTTACACATTTGTGCTTTTTTAATATAAATATTAATGCATGTCTTCATCTAAATAAGGTTTAGAGCTGTATTTTTGTGTTATATGTTGTATCATGGATAATACATGTTGTATCATGTAGTTATCATGGATGATTTAAAATATATAGTTGTATTTAGGCACAGAGATTGCACAATCACTTCATGTGCAGATCAAGTGTGTATTAGTATGTGAACACAGAGATTGCACAAATTAGTTCACGTGCTAGGATTCAAGTGAACGATTAATTAGTAATTGAATCCTGGCACAGCTGTATATATAGATGCATGAATCACTCAGTCTGGTTTTGTTGTTCAGGGCAAAAGGACGAGAGAGAGGAGAGTAAATTCAAATCTGTAAACTAAAATAACAATTGCTACTCGTGCTGGCACAGCTCAGCACGATACTTGTTTGTTTAGCGTTCGTCCCCTGTTTGTTTGTCTGTTTGTTTGTTTGTCAATTTGTTTTGGCCAATGTGCTGTTTTATTTGTTCAGTGTTTTGTTTTCTATTTAAAGCTTTTATTTTCAATAAACCGGCACAACAGCGCAATTCACTCACCACTCTGTGTGTTTCTTCCTGGCCTGACGTCACCACACATGCCAGCCTGTCACAGGCTGTTAGATAGTTGTTACCAAGCTTTAATATCTACTCCTAAATACAATAAGTTCACAATGCCAAAGTAATGAGTTGAGCAAGCCTCTGTAAATCTTACAGTTACACTTTTGAAACAAGTGAGGAATAATCTGCATTTATTGTGAACCAGTAAATGTTGAAATGTTGATCATTAAGTGTATCTGGATTATTCATTTTACCAGATGTTTAGAAATAACATGATTTGTGGTTTAAATAGGGTTAGTATACAGTGTTTTGTAAATATGTGTTGTCTATCTAGCTTTGTATTAGGAACTGGGAAGTTTATTTTGATGCCTCTTAGTTTGATACACAGATTGTATTGCAAGAGTAGTGCACTACAGCACAGTAATTTCTCTGCTAAAATGTTTCTGCCTGTAGTGGTTGAAATAGATCATGCTTTCTATCACCTTCACATACTGCCTGAAACCACTACTATCCTGTCATAACAATGTAGGAGTTGATTGCATTCTTATTTTGTAAAATATCCCTATGGAGATACAAATGGGACAGATGCTGGAGCTCATGGAGTTACTATACCTTTTTTTCTTTATTTACTAGAGATTGTTAGGGGGGAGATAAGCCCCAATGCATATTTCATAGTGGCATTAGACTGCATACTGTGAATTAGCATGTTATAAAGTTAAAGTTTGCTCTGAAGGTTTTTAAGTAGTAATTGTGTTTCTGTAAAGGCGATTCTCTGTCTATTAGGCACCAGCACGGCTGGCTCATAATGTAATTGCATGAGTGGGAGTATGATGCCAAGGATCTAGCAGTGCTGAGATCATTATCCTACTAAATGCAACTTCAACCAATATATATTATGATATTGAAAGTCTACCTTAGCAGCCAGTCTTAATGTGATGAAACTATGCATGCTAGTTTTTTTAATGATATTGACGCTGAAACTCACAGATTTTCAGTAGGTGTAAGTATTACAGGGTTTGTTTTGTATAGTGATTTCTAGTATATTCGTTACTATAGGCAATTGGCACATAATATAAACCACTGGCAGGCTAATAAATGATAGTAAGCAATATGTAGACATACCTACCTGTGTAAAGTACTATAAAGTCAGTATTTTACTGGTTAAAAGACAACAGTGCAATTTTGAAGCTGGTAAGCCTTCATCTGGAATTGCGAGTACACTTTCAGTTTCAGACATTGAGAAAGATGCCTGTTTGTTGTGGAATAATACTGAACTAATGTTTTCAGTTTACAAGTATGCATAATGGTATTTTTTATAATTTTTGTTTCTATCCTTAATATCACAAAAAATGCTGTTACAAATTTCTCATTACATACAGTTTGGCACAGACACTGGCAAATCCATAGGCATAGTTCCTTGCTGTGATCTGCTCTACTTACTAAGTGGTTAATGTTACTTGGTGTGTTGCGTGGGCTGAGGGACTTCTGCCCTCTATCAGGGTTCTTCTGCAGCGTAACAATAATGGCTGTTGAGTGAGCCTGGCTGGTAACCATAGCAACAGCAGCTTACCTAAGCATAGCAGATGTGTATTCTGTGTCAGCTTGTTTAGATCCTTGGGGGGAAATTAAAACCTATTTTTGTTGCATCCAAAGGGGAATCTGATTATGCATTAGGAAACGTTTAAATAAATAAAAACACACATGTAACACACGTGTGTAAAGTGCACAATGATATAATAAAATTTCTGTAATCAAGTTGCATAATTGGATAAACAGTGCTGATGTCATGCTTAGGACAATCAGGTCATTTTCTTCTGCATACATCTTAATACTTTCTGTATTCACTTGGCAGTTTCTTTATTCACTAAATGACCAACTACTAAAATGCGAGCAGTGGCATGTGAAGCCCACCACGTTTCTCTGTGAACACACGCTGCCGCACAGCACAAACGTGTATGGTGTGAATGTCCTTTCAAGGACAATCAGTTTCTTAGTGCCTCAAGGAAACAACATGCTGAATACAGAGGGGGGGGGGGGGGGGGGGGGGGGGGGGGGGGCATGGGGGGGAAAATATATTGCACATTTAAAAGAATCTGTAAAAATATGCAGAACATTTTATACGTTGCAAAAAGAATTCCTTATGTTATATGCATTGGAAGTAATTTCAAAAAATATTCAGCTAGTACTAAACACTGTATATTAAGCATATTTTTATTCCAATTTTTTTTTTATCTTCCCAGCAACATGGTATCAAGATCTACAGAGCTTTCCATTCCTGTCTGAAATTGCTCCATCTGTTCTCCTGTAAATTACATTAGGTATCCTGTGAAGATTTTTGAGTGAAACAAAACTGGTATTATTGTGACAAACCTTCTTCTATTTATAATTCTTATGTCTCCTACCAAACTCAAAAATAGATATTCAGTTTTAAACATTTCCTTTGCCGTCCTTCTCAAAATCTGTTTTTTCTTATATTAATCCTGTATTAGCCTGCTTGAACTTGGAAAAAATACCACTGCAGCAGCTGAGAACACAGTTTTCTTTACTAACCCTAATATATACTCCAAACTCCTGAATCTAAAACTACTAAGAATTTTGTTTATGGAGTATGTTACCAGATCCCTGAAAATCCATCCGTTGTCAATGACATTTGTGTCAGTTAATGCCACGAGACAAAGACGTTCATTAACTGCCAGGATTTGCCAATTGTCATTTCAAGGGTATTATCAAACTGCCTTTGCCATTTTGAATTTGGATAACAGTCCTTACCACTCCCCAGACTAAGTGAAGATGTCTATACAGCATCCATGGGTGTTATTGGAGTTTGTACCTAAAAAATCGCTTGTTCAACTGTACATTCATTAAGCTGTTAAACATGTCATTAAATGTGAATACATGTGATTAAACTTGGCAATATCATTATTTAGCAGAAGTAATTTAGACTATCAGGATCTGGAGGGCCATATATTCCATATGTTTGTGAATGTAGACCATGGTGATTTACTTTCCATTGTACTGATAGCTCTAATTTGGTTAGAATTGGAATATGGGACTAATATATTTATTCTAACTTGTCTTGACTTTAGAGCCAGTTGATTTTAACAATGATGTGTGCGGTAAAGGATTTGGAGGGAGTTAATATGTCTCTAGCACTCAATAACCTTATAAAACTTTTGTAACCTAGGGTTGGGTCCAATACATCAAACTTAATCTAAATAGTTAGATTTTTTTTTTTTTTTTTAGTATAAATTATTCTAGTAGGATTAGAGCATTAAGGTATGTATCATTTAATTTTAGCTATGGTGTTTTTTTTTTTTTGACAAGATTTAAAATGTTTTACTATAACTACTTTAGCTTTAGGGGATATAATTAATTCACCTTGGACGTGAATTGTTGAAAGCATGACAGTCTTGCATAGAGAAGTATGACATATTAATAACTTTATTCAAATATTAAACCAACTGTAAAATGTGAAACCCCCTGATTACTTCCAGTTTTTTTTTTCTTCTTGTTATTATACTAACATAATTTGAACACTTTTTGAGAAACATGGAGGGGCACTTGTCCAAACTCCAAAGAAAGGAAACCTCAACGTGCATCCTGAGTTAGGTGTGTATTCCTAATACACAACTGGCATGAGTTAGTTTAATATTTCCAGACTTTTTTCAATTAACATATCAGCTGTCAGGTAAATATATATTGTCATACCAAGCAAGGCAGATATTAGTGTAGTAGGGGCTAGATCATAATCTTTGGGTCAATAATAATTAGAAACATAAGCATAATCAGTTTCTTTATTTAGCAATTTTATCTGTCTACCAAAAGACTATATATAATTTCACCTTGAGGCATTCTATCGACAACGTGTTTTTGGTGAGATATTTTATGAGATTTTAGTTAACAGAGAAAGACATCAATCTGAGGCAGGTTGTTGGTACTTCATGGATACAGTGGTAGCCATGGCCAGCTATACAAATTGTGAAATAACAGTGGGGGTTGGGGGCACAGTGGGGTACAAACCTCTCATATTCTACATATGCATTGTCATTATGCAGCAAATAAATACATTTCAACTAGCTGATTTAACATTGTGGGAATGAGCACTTAAACATTAATGGAATGGCATTCTTTAGTTACTGAATACAGTATTTATGGCATTTAATTAAATATATACACCCACCATCCCGATGATCGTTTTATGAATCTGGCCCAAAGTAATTTTTAATTGTATTGCTTTAATGTTTAAACTGCATTCAAAAAGCAGTACAATGCATCGGAGTGAGGGAAAAATTGCACATAATAATGGTAAACTTTGCTTTGATAAACTATCAGACCTATACTTATTCCCTTTAACTCTAATTTACGTGTGTGCAACTCTGAGCCGTGTCTAAAGTTAAAAGTCTTGTTTTCCACATCAAAGTCTAACACTGGAGTGTTGATCTTTTTCCATTCACTCTGTGTTAACCACTCCAAAGCATGCTATTCCCCTCATCAAGTGAGAATCGACTCTTCAAATTCAAGAGCTGAAGCTGCAGTAAGCTCCATTCATCAATGTTTGTTTTCTTTCAGATTTTTTTTCAGAAACAGTTTTCTTTAAACTTTTCATTAAAATTGAAGTGATATATAAAATATTATTTTTCAAAGCATATACTGGTAAATAAAATGTTTGCTAAAATAAGTTTAACAGGTATATTTTAGGGTACCTGCAACATATTTTAATATTTTACAGCTAAATATTGCATATTGGCCTTTTATGTTTAGAATAGCCTAATCTTAAAAAAATAAAGTGTATGCGTGATTTTATATATATTTATATATATATAATTTGTAAAATGTAGGAAATAACCAAAATCACATTATTAGCACTTTTTCTTAAAAATCAATCCAATATTCTCCAGTAAAATTAAATTATTAAAAATACACCTGTGATCAATTGTTATTACTGTTTGTAAAATAATAAATATAATACCTCACACACACACACACACACACACACACACACACACACACACACACACACACACACACACACACACACACACACACAGCACCACTCTCCTGAACAGAGGGACACACTAGTCATTATCAAGTGCTTAATTGTTATGTCTAAGTAACAATGAAAGTAAGTTTTATAAATTGAAATTATGCAGCGTCGTGTCTCATAACACCCACAGCCTTTGTGATATTTTAACATATCACAACACAACACAACATATTTTTCTAGTTCATTGGAATGCCTATATGAATAGAACTTTTAGTTGCTGAAATAAAATTTAATTTAAATGCCTCGTTGATATTTAAAGGAAAGGAACATTTCTTCATTATTTTAATTACCATGCTATATTTAAGTATGTACGTGCTGCTGGCACATAGAGACTAGCTGGGCAATCAAGGGACCTTATTTCATACTGGAAACAAGGCTCAATTAGCCCAGGGCAACACTATGGCTAGTGATACTCCATATCAACATTTTGTTCTGTGGGAAGCTTGGCAGTTTGTTGTAAAAAAAATAAATAAAAAAACTTTAGGGCATATACATTTACTGCCATAACATTTCACGTGTACAAAATCTTGCATGTTCGAATAAATGGGCCAGCCTTATAAATATGTGATATGTAAAAAATGTATGCATACACAAGCCATTTTGATTAAAATGTTAACATTTCTAAAACACAGTTTTCATAACACATCAGGGCTTGTTTGCGGGACTTTGCAGTTTATTAAATCAGCTGCATTTTCAAGTGTGGTTACATATGAGTATCTTCTGTTATGTTTTTAAATGAATCTGTCTTTATATATTGTTGATGTACATGTAGTTGGTTTTCAGTTCAAGGCTGTTCCAAAAAGGTTACATTTATCTAATCTTGGGGGTGACTGTAAAAATCAAAACCCAGACATAAGTCAGCTCATTTGCAGCTTTTGATTCACAGTTGAGTTCACATACAGTCACTGTCATAGGTGCAGCTAAAAAGTGATTCATCGCTACCAGCAAAGTTTATCAATTGTATTTTCTATTTATTTATTATTATTCCTTGTTTTAATGTCCTAATGTAGTACAATGTGATATAGACTGTTGGTGTAGCCTGTACTTTGTGTACAATCTATCATTCTAGCAATTAATCATTCTGGTTGAAAATACAGAATTAGAGATATGTGACTTGCATCTGCTTTATGCACATGTCATTGTTAAGTAGTGACTGTCAGATTGACAGATGCCTCTTATATATTCCCAGGTTCCAAAGTCTGATTCAGTAACTAACAAATGCCCAAACCAAGGTCCATCCCAATTCAATCAGCACGTCTATAAAAAAGTAAATCTGGTCAGACAGACAGAGAGCCTTCTGTATGCCATCAGATTCTAATAATCTTAATTTAAAGAATAAAGTTTTCAAGTTTCATCAATACTGGCTATTCGTCAGTAATTATTATTTTTTTTTTTAGAGATGGAATAGATATATTTTTAATAACACAGTGACATTAAGAATACTGTACAAAGCATGGGATCAGATACACAGTTTTCCTGTAATTTTCAGATTACATCAGACATAACAATTTTATTTTTTTAAAAATTACACACATTTTCTATATCCAGTGTGTCTAGATTTATTATTTTATGTATGCTGTTGTATAAGGTACAGTTCATATACCATAATCACATGTACAAATGGTAGTTTTATTATTATTATTATGTAATAATAATAATAATAATAATAATAATAATAATAATAATAATAATAATAATAATAATAATAATCTGCATGTCATTTTATATGCAATAATTGATTTTGTTTGGAAGAAGAATTTCAGCCACAGATTTGAATGTCATTGATTTTTATTTGAATTGCTCACCCAGGTGTTTTATCCAGGATATTAAACGTAGCTTCACTTAAGTGTTATTCAGAGCAGAACCAGTGACGTACAGCCAGGTTAGCAGCTTTTTTATTGCTCATTGGCCATGATACAGATTATTCACTAGAAGTCAGCAAGATAAGAAAATCAGGTATCCAGGTTCATGTGTTTAAAAAAAAAAAAATGATGTATGTATGAGCATAATTTGTATAGTTTATTTAACATCATGTAATCAAGAAACTACAAAATGATATTGCAAAATACTACATGAACAAATACTATGTTAATGCAACATTATTCAGCAGGTTTCATTAGACTTTTTAATGAAGCAAAATCAATTAATTCTATAGGGTGCTGCAAAACCTTTGGTCACAGCTGTAGTACCATTTATTCTAGAGCTTTTATATGTTTTCCAACATTCAGAGCCTCTGAACTACTGGAAACTCTTACTTATTCATTCATTGGCTATTGTGATAAATATAGTTGAATGGACAAATTGTAATATTGATAGTATTTCTGTGTTTTTGTTGTTTAGGTTTTCTGATTTGAATATTAATAATATTTGTTGTTTAATTGTATTATTTGATGTAATCCCAGATATCTCTTGTAATAGTTTAGAATATAAACATATTTAAATTCCACCAATTACCATACGTTGCGGCTTCCGGTTTATTCGTATAAAAAAATAACGCAAAAGAATGAATCCACTTGTGGCTAAATAGTACCTAACCTACACTTTTTTAATATTAGCGTACACATTTACATATTCTCTACTTCATAAAGGAAGCCCAAGCTTCATCAAGTACCTTAACAGCTCCTGCTGTAAGAACCAGGGCTTGAGTAGCCTTCAACAAGTAGTTCCAACAAGTAGTTCTTATCTCTCAACTGATCTACAATAATCTCCCATTCTATGCACTTTTCCCTGGAGGGCATTGACAACCACTATCATTTGCAGAAAGTAACTTGCATGCTCTGTGTGCACAACCAAGATCAGAAAACACATCTTTAAGGCAGGTTCTAACAAAGCAGTCTAAGTTAGGATTCAATGACATCCTATTTAATAATGCAGAGTCAAAGCAACACTAGGCTAGAGATTGCTGAGCCACGGTGCAGACCAGCGCAGGTGTGTGTTTAAAAAGAAAAAGGGTCTTTGCAACAGCTATTCAATGGTATCATTTAAATAAAGTGCATCATCTTTAGGCCATTTTCTGGAACACAATAGACTAGTAAATGCTCCTGTAGCGATCCGTTACATATTTAGACCAATTAGTCACTCACATGTTGTGCTTTTTTATTTAGAACAGTTTTTTCAAAGTAATAAACAAGGTAACAATCATTTATAATTATTATCATCATCTCAATGGAAAATGTTTTTCCAATGAGTTTTCTTATTGAGGCATTTAAATGAACAGCTTGTAGCAACATAATTTACTTACTGGCAGTGCAAAAATGTGAGGAGGTTTTATTTTTATTTTTTTATTTTATCATTTTGTGATGTCTGAACAACCCGTCTGTATGCTGCTACATACTACAGATGGCCCTTGAAATCATGTCTTATTTTGCATTAAACCAAATATCAGCAGTTTAATTAAATTTGTATCTATTACATTACATCGTGAAAATTAATACTATATCTGAGATGATGTAGCATTTCCCTTTGACTTCTCCAGACATTCTAAATGAAATGGGTTTTGCCTGTCATTAGCAGATCAGGCTAAAGTGTTCAGATGCATCTTAAATGAACCTTCTTGCTCATATAGCAATTTGAAAGTCTTGTTCTTCCAGAGCATCTCATTTTGTATAGCTATTTTTAAAGCTCCAGTAACATTTTTTTCTTTAAATTAGATCTTGCAAGCTTCTCATCAAAGTAATACGTCCAGCTTTCCATGTGCATTGTTTTAAAAGTATTTGCAGTTCTTGCGTATACAATGAATGTTTACCACACTCACAGGTGTTGCAATGCACACTTTTTGGACCAAAGCATTTCTAGCACTTATTTACTTGTTCAGACGTACATCTTGGTATCATATTAAGTCCAGTTGTTGCCAATACTATATCATGTTTACCATTTTAATCAGCTACCATCCAAGTCAGCATAATATAAGGCATCTGCTGGGTATACTTCATATCAATTTACACTGATGTATGTTCTATTTCCAGGCAATTTGTCTTGTCTGTTACAAAGTTGTGTCTCTTCACCAGGAGGAGCCGTGGTGAGGAGCAGTTCGGACGTCATGCCCGTCTACTTAACTTTTTTATTCTAGTTGTAATCATCATTTTTTAATATCAGTCAATAAAAAATTATTTCATATTTGTCCCTTAACATCCATCAGGTGGTACTGATTTCCACAACTATCCATCCCTACAAATAGACAAGAGTATTATTGTTGTAGGCTTTAAGCTACATATCTTATTGTAAACATCCCCCATTTAGTGTAAGTCTCGCAGATGTACAACTTTTGAATGTTGACTTTAATCTTTTCCCACATGGAGTTTATTGGCTCAATCCCCAGTGTTGCTGTTCACTAAACAATATATTTATATGGGGGCTCCCTAGTGGCGCATCCGGTAAAGGCACCCTTTAGCTTGGAGATCGATGGTTCGAATCCAAGCTATGCCACTGATTACTGGGAACAGGAGTTCCCAGGGGGTGGCGTACAACTGGCCAAGTGCTGCCTAGGCGGGATAGGGGTTAAGTCAGCTGAGAAGTCCTTGGCACACCGCACACCAACGACCCCCTCCTGCATTAGTAAGTCCACAATTGATCAGCTTTGGATCAGAACTAATTACTTGGTGATGGTTTGAAGACCATTGCACACAGGATATGTTGCTCTTTGGTCAAAAAAGAAGGCAACCTTAATTAGGGTTCATATAGCTTTATTAGGAACCATGCCGAGTATGGGCAAATCTTTGAAGGTTACTTTGTTGATGTCAGGCTTTTAAGTCTCAGATAGAAAAAAAAAAAAAAAAAAACATGAAAATGTGAGTCATGTCAGTTAATTAATCATTTGAAAGAAGCTGTAGAGGCCAAACTGTTGGTATAATTAAATGGTTTTCTCAGCTAAACTTTAGTGCTTCAAAGGAAGGGACAGCTTAAAATGTGCCTCCCCACCACACCCATTTTATTATAACTGCTGTACGTTTTTCAGTTTTAATTTAAAATGGGTTAACAGACATCTCCCTTGGCAAAAGCAGTATTCATTTGTTTTTAATGATGTCTTTTCCCTTCCAAGGACAGATATGCTCCTCGGTATAAGCTGTTTTCTGTTTCAGTAATTTTTCAGACAACAGATGTGAAGGCAGACCAGACTTGTGTGGCCACAGAATACCTTAGTAATTCTGGTCAACACAATGCAACATGCTTTTGGCTTACCAGCAGTGTTTTTTTTTTTAATTTTTATTTTGTTATTGTTTTGGTTGTATTTATTTGTGTGTGTGTGTGTGTGTGTGTGTGTGTGTTTGTGAATATATTGATAAGAAAAGGCGGGGGAACAACGGCATTGTTTACACTAGAGTTTCCATGAGAGATTTCCTCTGCAGAGACAGACGATTTTCAGTTTTAAAAATAAGAATGAATGTAAAAAAGTCCCAGCGATAGTTAGAGGGACATTAACGAATGCAGTGCAAAACAGCATTACATATTCTTGAAGCATGGTCTTCAAGTAACATTACTATGCAACAGACTTTAGGTGTCGTATTATGTTTATCTGGGGGATACACCGCCAAAATAGACTTAATTAAGTAAACTATCATTTGAATATGCCATTTCTATCTGATTTCTCATGGCAAGACATACTATATAATAAAAATAGAATAATGGCTAGTTCAGTGTGAATTACCAGGGAGTAATACCAATTGAGAGGTTCTGGGGACAGTGTAACCTCAGAGCTGGTGTAACCCCTGGTTATATACACACTGAACCAGCTATTTTTTTTGTAATATATGGATCCAAGTCATAAAATTATGCATCTCTAATATTGGCTGACACTCTGGTCTTCATCTAACAGTGGTTCTGCTTGCCTAGGTCTGTTCCCCATGCCAAGCTTTTTGAGGTACTTTTGTTTAGTTATAAGGGTATCTAGGGTCTGCTTGAACACTGAGGACATTGAGGCATTGAGGAGTATTTTTTTAAATATATATTTATTATGTGCCTATCTATGCTACACAGGACTCCTCTAATAGCCCTGGGATCATATTCAGAGCCACCCTTGTTTTTGTTTTTTTTAAATTGAAAGATAGTCCACTATCTTGGTTTTACTCGAGTGGTGAGTTGGCTTTCGGATCTGGGTGGAGGTTTGACTGAAAGCTGGCAAGCCCAACGACAGTATTATTGGGTCTGAACGATAGTATTGTCACCTTGCAACGATAGTGTTATCACTTTATGTTCAGGGGTATTACAAATAATTTTTTTGTATGTAGTATTATTTAGGTCTATATATTACTATGAAATAACCAGTTCTTACATTAAGTTAGAAGTGCTAAAATGTAAAGTAAAACATATTTAATGTAACACTTTTTTTAACCTAATTAAATAAGTTTTAATTTACTTAATCCACATGGTTCTATTACAAAAGGGTCCTATTACAAAATATGCTTTTAGGGCACTGTGCCAAGATGGTCGCAGTACGGAAGTGTGTCGTGATGTCATGGATCAGGAAGAAGCGAGACAATACACAGACATGTTTTTTTTTTGGTGAAGCTGAGCACTTGTTTGCGCTCAGAATTTAATAAGTAAACAAACGGAAAATAAAAAGATTGTAATATAAAACACAGGACATGGCACTTTACGGCAAAAATAAAGAGATAAACAAAACAAATGTACACTAACAAAACAGGATGGACGAATGCTACACAAAACAAGTACGGTGCTGGTGTGTCCAGCACTCATAGTAATTGAACTTTTACTTTCCGTTTCTCCTCTTTCTGTCTCTCCCATTCTCCACTCCCGAACACACAACCCAGAGTGAGTGAAAACATGCTGCTTTTATGCAGCTGTACCGAGACTCGATTGCTAATCAGTCATTCTTTGGAGTCTCGGTACAACTGCAAGTCAATTAACCTAGTGCAATTTCCCGTGCTCAAATATTATTACGTTTTACCTGCACGTGAATTGCTGTGCAATCCTTGTGCCTAAATACAAATATACATTTTAAACACTTGTGCGCATAACCCATATTATATCCTGTGTACCAACTACAATACACCAACGTTAACACACCACACGCAACATACAACACAGAAATACACACAGGGGCGGGGTAACATTGCCACAGGCCCTCATTCAAAAAACAAGGACCCTTATGCTTATCGTGTCACTCTGTCTATCTGTCTGTCGTACGATAACTGTTTTCATTTTGCACCAGACTTTTATCATACACTCACTAGTCTCCTGTAGATGTTTCAAATTGCATTTGGATCTAATCTGATAAATTTATGATTTTATATGAATGTCTTTTAACCTGCACATGCACTCATTCATTTTTTTATCTTAAGCAGTCCAAAAGTGTTACATCATCACTTTACATTGTAACCGCCCGACGTGAATCCACAAAACATACTGTCGAGACTGGAGAGCCATCAGAAGCTGTTCAAGTTACATTTAGGGTGTAGACTGAAACATGTAGTTTAATAAACACAAAGCAAACTCCTTTCCAAAGGGAAAAGCCGGAGGAAGCTAGTTCAGCACCTTCTGATTTTGGTTGCCAACAGGTAAAACCGATACAACATGATCAATATTATTGCCAAATAGATTGTTGCTCTTATATTAAAATACCCATGTAGTCCAGTCTTATCAGTATCATGCACCTGCATTTAAACTGTTACATGGATAGAATTGGTGCTCTATAAAGTGCCGTATCTAATATGTTAAATATTATTCAAATTATACATTTCATTTAACTATTTCACTAACCCACAATAACTACATTCTTTTTGCATTGATTACAACAAACTTGTATTTTATTTTACACTCCTACACTCCTATACAAGTTTCTGAATACATTTCACTATAACCTTGTTGTGTGATTATGAGGGCCCTCTGTATTTGTCTGCACTGGTTCTTATTGGAATGGAAAAAGTTGTGGAAAATATTATGCCTGGATGGGCCATAAGTTGATTGCTCATTGGAATTGGGCCTACAGCTGTGCATTCTGAAAATGCCAGGAAGATTATGGCAGCTGCACATGGCATGTGTTATCATTTGCATGTGGGAGGGAAAGTTTAAATCGGCTTCAATCCACTATTTTGTTTCTGAAGCTTTATAGAGACCAGCAAAATAAAAAGAAATATTGTTTAGGTTGGTGTGCTGTGGCGTGACGTTAATTATTTATTATCCCTGAATCCCAGTGAGGAGTGTTATATATAGCCCAGTTATATAATTATATATGTATGTGTGTGTATATAGTGTAGCGTGCACGGTGGAAGGCAGCAGCAGGGCTGGTAGGTGACGTACAGCGGTATATATGGTGTATATATATATATATATATATATATATATATATATATATATATATATATATATATATATATATATATATATCTTTTCACAGAAGTCAAAATACAATAAAACCAACAGGTTAGCAAACATAATTACATTTTATTTCTTTGCTACTATTTATTTAATATTCTTAGTTTTAATGACACTAGACCTATTCAAGGTTACATTCCAAAATCCTAACATATTTATTTATTTTGTGTTTGTGAATTTCTGGCCCACTGGTCAATTTGTAAGAGACAGATGACACCTTGGTAATTAATATGCTGTGATGAATATGTAGCAATTAATTCTCTAGGTCACAGTAGCACCAACAGTAAGCAGTTAAACTTGATTAAGAAAATAGAAGGGCTAAGCAAAAACTTAAAGTAAATTATTAAGATCAGCACTTCATTTCCCTGTGGAGCTCAGTCTTCCACACACCATATGACACAATTTATGAATCGTCCTTGCTGCAGTAAGAATTCACATGGAAATCAATAAATAAGTAATGCTAGAAACAAAAATAGTATCCTGAATAATTTTGAAAGCAGGTAACCTTGTTTGCTGTGGCTTATAAAAATGGCATTTTACATAAGAGCATTTTTTTTTCAAGCATCACCCAAAACAATCCCTCCATTAACTTCATACTTTTTGTATGAAGTTAGTGGAGGGATTGTTTTGGGTGATGGCATGCATGATGTTCTTGTGCGAAAGATACTGCAGCACTATTCTGTTTAATCAGTGTCTTGGCTAAATTCTGATAGAAATATGTATTCTTGGAAAATATGCATCATTTTGTTTCATTTCCCAGTAGCAAGACTACCCTCGTGCATCAGCCAATTGCAGATATTGTTTCATCTCCATTTATTTCAATATCAATGTTTCAGAGTCATTAAGATAATAGGCTGCTTAAATCAGTAGCAAAATCACTGCAGTAGATGTCAAATATAAAATATATTTTCTATATTACTTTCTGTTTATGCTCTTCCTTATTCATTTATCTTGTACATGGCATGACATGAATGAGACTTTTAAGGAGTCAGACTTTTGCTATGTTAATGCTGAAGGTGCATGGTGATGTCAAAACCTAGAGGAACTAGTTTTAAACCGAGCTGTTTTAGTATCATTAAACCAAAATGTATACTGTATCAATAGTACAAAAAATGCACTAATTGTAAATGCATTTTGTACAAGTTTACATTTAAAACATGAGTTCAGTGGTTATTTCACTTGTATTACACATAGAACAAGGTACTTTTAACACAGATTTAAAAAGATAAGTAAGTCTATGCATGAGAGCGTTAGATACTAACTGTGTCTCACAGTGAATACATGATACTTGACAATTCTGCATAAATTGTATATCTTGAGACAAACTGGTTCAGTTGAGAAAGTTTCCTATGTACACCTCAAATAAGTGTGAGGGTATGTGATGAGGCAGACTATTATTTTACAGAATTATGGTTATGGCTTCTGTTTTTCGAGTTTTATTAATTATATTTTTCGGTGCTTATTTTTAGCTATTTTTGAGTTTGATGTAAATCGTTTTTTTCGGGGCTTTCGTTTTTAAAATACTGTATGAAATTTGCGTTTTCGGTTGCTGTTATGCTGAAAATGGGCATACAGTCAACCAGTAATTAAAAATCTATTTACTGCATGCATAGGTCCTCAAACCCAATAGGTTCCTCTTGAACTTTGGGTCTGAATGGATCTTAAGGGTCAGAAATGGGAACACTGCAATGAGCCAGACTGCTTAACCTCACAGGGAATATCTTCAAAGTAAGGACTACTGGTCATTTAACATACATATATATTACAGGAACTTATGTTTAATCATCTCTGTTGGTGGTTCACACAAGTAATATTAGGGGTTTACTGTTATTTAGCAAATGACAAAGTTAGGTGCAGCGAACTGATAATCCCTGAGAGTAGCTGTTTTGGTGGCCCAGCTGTTTCCATTAGCTATGTTTCTGGATTTTACAATGCTTCCTCAACAAATCACTCATCTGCTGCCGGCCAGAGCCTGGCTCCCACTTATCTGATCCCGCACCTGCCAAGCAAACAAGAGCCTTTTACCAGAAAGGGGGATGTTTAAGTCAGAAGGAGTTCACTGGAGAAAGAAATTGCCAGTGTTACCTCATTCGGTTTAATACACATTTTCTGTCAGAGTTCTTCATTTCAATAGCTATGCTTGACAGTTCAATATGTATTTCATAGGTGCGTTTTCTAGATGCGGTCCTGGTCACAGTCAAGAATAAAGGATAAATATAGGCAAAATAATGTATAAAGGACAATGTCTATACATGCGCCAATCAAAGTGACCATTATTAGAAGTGAAATGCTGTTCCACCACAATATACAGAAAGATACTTTATATTTTAGTCATTACAGTGTGTGTTTTGTAAGTGTTTATTTCTATTGTTACTGTAAAATTGCAGTAACATACACAATTAATGAATAATAAGCCTACGCAAAATGCCACAGAGACAGTTTTGAATGACTAGGCTTCCTGTTAGGATAAGGGCACATCATGATACCCAAACACTGGTTCTGCCAGCTCAATTATAAATTAATACACACTCTTTCACCTCACCAACAGCAACAATCTCACACTTTAACATCTCAGGGTATAAGCCCTTTCAATAGAAAAAAAGTATATAGCTTGGTTATCCCTGAGAAACAACTACAGAGAATAGGAGACTCCAAAAGTAGACATGGGCAGAGGAGATCTGTATTAGCAGAATGCAAACCAAGGCCAGATACGTAGATCTGAACCAATGCAGAAAAATAAGCATGTCGGGCCATGGAGAGTTTTGAAAATAATTGTAAAATGAGAAAAAAAATACATGTCAAGATTGGTTTATTATTAGGTGAGTTTTCAAAGTATGTTAAATGCACCATAGTGTCCCCTCTTCTGAAATGGTATACGTTGCACAGCAAGAAGTCCTTTTGTTGTTAACCTTGAACTGAAAGAAACATCTTTTTTTGTACTGTATGTGTTCCAAAATAGAAATGCATGAAACACAATACTGATTTACAATTGTGCCTTAAACTATGAGTTATAACTAAAATAGTTTCATTAATTTAATACAGGAAGGCATTACATTTTAAAGGGGAATTCAGTTTAGTATTTTCTAAGTAATGTTCCCTGGTTTAAATTACCATTCAAAATTAGATAAAATATCAGTTTGTATTCAATTCAATCTAATAGATTTAGTATTGTAATATAATCCGCAGTAAATTGAACAATATTCTTGGAAGCATTATCATTGTATTTTAGCAGTCATATGGAGCAGGCAATGTGATTGGAAGTTATAATTTATAAAGGTCCAGGAATATTCCTTTAACGGGTCATATTCAAAGAATTACATACAGATTTTTGTCAGCATTTTATGTTTGATACTCAAATTGATTACTACTGACTTTTCAACTGCTTTCTAGATCCATTTTAAATGGTGAATACTGACCTGTCTTTCTGCCAGCTGTGCTGGGACTGTCACATTAATAAATCAGTAAAAGCTTATATTACCTGTACGTACAGAATGGCTATGCAAAATAAAAAATGGTAACTTCTTTTCTTGTAAGTCGCTTAGAATCCTTAGCAATTCTGTTATTTATTGTTCGATGAAAGAGCCAAATGAAATAACCATAAGAACAGGGGACTGCTAAGTCTGATTAGTTTTTGGTGAACCACTGTTTTTTATTTTATAGTCTTAGTGGGAATAAATAAAAATCGACATTAAAGCATAGTATATAATGCAGTGGGCATATTGGATATAACTGAAGGCAAGTAATCTAAGTTTACAGGATGCTGAGTTAACAGAAGGGAAAAGGTTCTGAATAATCTAGTTGTCATATGTATCATTGTTATTATTATTATTCATATATAATATACAGAGGTTACCAGATAATCATTCGTGGTATACAGTTTTATTCAACACAGGACAAGGGGGTTATGTAAGGACATCCTTCTAAGGCAAATAAAAACCATATACCACAAACCATCATTCAATATTCTGTTTATACCACAAGTATATATTTTCTTAATAAATAACAATAACATTTGTAAATTTATTTTTTATTTTAAATCAATTAATTCATGGATTATTTTACCTGGTAGATCTTTACTTTCATTTTCAACAGACTGTGCAATGCTTTCTAGATAGAACCTGGAGCTCAGTCTGTCAATTTCAGCAGTATACCACTGGACTGGAATGTAAGCAACGACACATTTGAAACTAGTTCTAGTAAGCATGTTATCCCACGCTGAATGCCAACATTTGTGGTATAAAGAGTACTACCTTTTTAGATAAGCTTGAGTGCTTTGTATTGTGTTCGATGACTGAAAAGGTGCTTGGAGAATATTTATTTTGTTAATGCAGTCCATAAGAAATAGCATTCAGCTAAGTAGGTGTAAATAATTTATTCTGCACACATGGCTGGTGTTTTCACCACATAGCACCTGTTTTTACATAATATGTGGGTGGAAGGCCATTTTTATTGTCACTGTTGATAGCAGGTGGTGCAAACCAAAGGACCAATGTTTATCTTTTTAAAAATAAATAAATACATCTTAATTATATCTGCATCGTGTGTGTAAAATGGAAAACCGAGGTGAATAAACTACATTTTACATGTTTAGGATGTCTAGCACTCCAGGAACTCAAGGTTCTTTTAACACATGATCAGTGGAAGTTAAAACATTTTCACACACATTTTCCAGCGAGGCTAGAAAAGCTTTATTTAATTTAATTTAATGTGATCATATGACAGTCATGTCAACTCAATTGAGCCATGCTATCTGATAAGGAATCATAAAATTTATCTGAGAAGCTCATGCTAATTACGCAGGACACAGGAAGGAATACATGAGACAAATGAGGGCTTTTGAAGACCACATAGCATTTCTAGCCATCACTCAGCAGCAGTTATGTGCATACATAAATAGAAAGCTACAGTTTGACACATGCCTGCCATTTCAATAACCCAAGTGTAAACCGCCATCTCTTTCATCATACCTAAGCCATTTAGATCTTTGTGTAGATGATAAATTGTAAAAGTACATTGCATGCATCAAAATGACAGTTTTCACCTAACATAGCTAACGTTAAGCATTGTAATGTAATGCAGACCATGTTGAAATAGCTTTTTTGGTCATGAAATGACAAGATTTACAACAAAACCTGAAATGAGAATTAATGCGTACCTGGTTGGGTGACATTTAATATCAGGTTCCAAATATGCAATGTTTTTGTTTAGCGTTAAGCAAGTATAGCCCATTTTGCAACTAGCAATTGCTGGTTCACAGATAAAACTAAGCACATCAAATTTAAATGTGTAGTATCTTTATATATAAACACACACACACACACACACACACACACAATATTGTACCACAAGAGAGGGTATATCTAGCATGGGATACTGAAGTGGGTTAACACAAATCTAAATTGTGTGGGGAAAAGAAAATGACATGAATACTGTCCGTGTTCTCTGCCTTATTTCGTACCTGTCCCTTTTAAAAACGGTGCAAATTTGTTGTTTTCTTAACATAAATTGTTTTCATAACTAGGTGACATGTGCACGATGCACAAAGGTCGCTAGAAACTCTAGTTTATTGCAGATCCTGTGTTTTATCGTAACTTTAAATATTAAACCGGGTTTGTTTTTAAATGCTACAGTGGTTTTGAATAGAACATGCCTTAAAGCTACTAATATACTTCTTTACATTTGGTTTCATGATGTTTTTTGTTGCCCATTTTTAAGACTGCTTGTTTTAAAAAGTGTTCTCTGCTTTAAAATTCAGTTCATTTAACAAAAAATGTGTATTTTGTATGGAATTTTGATGTCTGTATTTTCACTTGTCTCCCTAACAATAGATCATGATGAGGTAGACTTTGCTGTTTCCTCAATGAGATACTTAGCAAGGTGCTGTCCATGGTACAGCTTAATTAAATTAGACAGTTTGAGTTCCATCATGGAAGTCTCAGGTTAAAACATAGTAATCCGGGCTCCCGAGTGGCACATACAGCAAAGGCACTCCACGTGGAGTGGAGGATGTGTCCTATAGTCTGGGGATCTCAGGTTCTAGTCCAGGTTATGTCATAGCCGCTCGTGACCAGGAGTTCCTAGGGGGTGGCGCACAATTGGCCGAGCGCTGCCCGGGTAGGGAGGGCTTAGGTCGGCGGGGGAATCCACGGCTCACTGCGTATCAGCGACCCCTGTGGCTGTTAGGGCTCCTGTGGTTCTGCAGTGGAGCCGCCAGATCTGTGTTGTCCTCCAGCACTATAGGTCTGGTGGATCTGCAGTGCAAAAAATGACAGATTGGCAGGAGCACATTTCAGAGGAAACTTTTATATTATTAATTTTATTTCTTAGGTAATTAATTACTGTTATTGTACTGTAATTATTGTGATCCAAGTGAAGTGCATCTTGCTACATTTACCCTCTAAACTATGTTGTGTTTTTTTCTGTTCTGCCTGAATTAGCATTAGACTGCATGAGCAAGTGTATTTGTATGCTTTTTAGGAATCCTTCTAGTATACTGATTTTGACAATTTGACTACTTAACCCTGAAGACGGTAATGATGGCGGACTCATTCTTATCTAGTGTACTGAAAAAAGTCTGCCTCAATTATGTCCATTGAAAACAGTATCACACAACTATTGTAACACAGTGGCTTTGCTGTCATTTGGAGCAAGTCAACCTGCCTTATAGCTGTGACTCTCTTCAACTCAATAAGTTCATTAAGCCATACAGGGTTATTGCCTGTACAAGGAGATAAGTCATGTGTAAGATCTGAGAGGGAGTCAAGAATTTTTTTTACAGGAATCTTTATGGAAGTGATTAGCAGAGAGACCCCACTTGTCAGGCTGTATAATTTTAGGTTACCTTTTTTAAGCCAGTTGCCTTGGTAAAGCACTCTTGTTAATTGCAATCACTTGATTCTGCCTGTAACAATTCAAACTCGGAATTGTTGGTTTGGTTCAATAACCGGAGTTGAAAGGATTGGGAAAGCCTTTTATTTATTTTAATGATCCTTTTGAAATAATATGATAAGTTTGCAAAAAATAAACAAAAAAAAAAAAAAAAAAAATAACATTTTGTATGAATGAAACAAATGGAAAGTGATTATTATTATTATTATTATAGTGTCCTTCAGATGGGAGCCTTATTTTGACCGTATTTAGTCTGGATTGTTTTCCTAGCTTGGGCCCATATATATATTAGACTACATGAGCAGAATAAAAAGGGTTATTATTCCTTGTCCTCTACAGGAAGCAATTTGGCAACCAGGACCCGACATCTGTTTTTCTCTGTAGCTCTGTCAAGAAAGTGACAAATAGTGCTTTTCTATGAATGATGCTCTGACAGTGTTTAATTTTCTTAAGTAGTCTGTAATAAGCCTAGATGGATACCCGTTGTTAGGCAGAAGGACACACAAAAACATGGAGACTTTACACAGAGCGTCTTCCCAACGTTTGGTTTATTTTAGTATGTGTTGCTTGGAGATCCACTTGTATTTCTTGTTGTTTCATCGTCGACAGTATCAAAAGTATGTTTGTAAACAGTACTTTCTTTCACAAAAAGATTGTAATAATACTCGTGAACTCACTTTAGAAACTGTATTGCCATATTCAAAGTTCAGTGCTTGTTAAGTTGTACTTCAGATCGGACATCATTTTTCTGAAGCACTAATTCTAAGTCATGGTGACCTAATGCACTGATTGGTTTGCCAGGTGTACATTTTAGAAACACTTGTTGGAATTTGAAGTTTTGCATGAAAGTTTTATGTGTATTTTAAAGAACTTTCCTAATTCTTGAAACATTTTTCACATTAAGTTTGTTTTAAAGCTTGAATTTACTTCATATCAAATCAACACATTTATTCTGGGGCAATTTAAATGTATTTTGAACATAACTTTTGAAAGGAATCTGTTTCATCTGAATTTATGTTCTTCCCATTGCATGAATTATTTTGCACTGAATTCTTAAAGGGTTACCGGAATCAGAAATTGTTTTCAGTAATAATAAAGCTTTCATAAGCCCATATTACAATTTAAGCACAGTCAACTCTCTTTATAGCGCCAGGTAAGGGCCCATGGCCAAAAACGGGCAATAAGCGAGGGTGGCGTTACAGTACTAATCCTTAAAACAACAGTAGGTCTACTAGTAATATGTTTTCATCTTTTCCCATCTGTATGAAAAATACATGGTTACTTTTGAGGAACAGTTTATATATAAAAAAATTATAATAATAAAATAAATAATAATAATTTAAAAATAAAACACTCATTTAGTTTCAAATCACCAAAACATCAATTGCATGATACAAACAATGAAATATTTGTTATTGTTTGTAGCACTGTTTTATATTAGTGACATTTGGTGGCGTTATGAAGGGGGGGTGGTATAACGTGGTACAACTGTAATGTTATGCTTAATAGCTATTGGGAATTCTAATTTAGTAGGATGCAATTTCACTTTTAATGCACAAAAGATATTCTGACACTCAGGGTGCCCAGGACTATTCACAATATTTATGTAACCAGTCTCTGACATTAATATGAAGTGATAATATGTCAACTTCCATAAACTGTAAACTACATTATTACTGTTCTGTATGTGCAGGTCTGGAACTGAAATAACCTTGACTGTGATGCGTTTGTTTTTGTTTGCACAGAAGTC
Source organism: Polyodon spathula (assembly GCF_017654505.1). Lineage (NCBI taxonomy): Eukaryota > Metazoa > Chordata > Actinopteri > Acipenseriformes > Polyodontidae > Polyodon > Polyodon spathula. The sequence continues at coordinate 10,628,487 of NC_054546.1, read as the reverse complement.
TCAAGAGAAAGGATAGTTTGATTGCTTTACAACCCCTGCTAAAAAAGGACCAAACTTTCCTTTTCTTTAGTCACTACAGCTTTAATTAGGTCAGTCTTTTGGGCTGAACGTCTGATAAATGTGATCTATAGTTGGAGTGGCAAAGGCACTGCAAATAAATGTCTTGGCTAGTGCATGTTGCATTCAGAACATTATCTCCCAGCATTCAGAGTGATTTCAAGCTGCTGATCACTTTAGAAAAGCAACCGTCATTTCAGAATAGCACAGAATACTGTATTTAGTGTATAATTTCTTTTAAAAAGTACCCTTTGATAGTGGATAGATTTAATGATCCCTGGGGACATATTTAATGTTGGAGTATCCATCTGTATTTAAACATATATTTCACCTTTATTTAAAAATGAATAGGGGTATGAGATAGTCAAG